>NW_026516372.1:0-77970 GCF_025602895.1 Polychytrium aggregatum
AACACCAGCCGCACTGGCACATGAGGGGTGTCCATGGTGTCCATGAGCGATGCGTGCTCATGAGCAACGCCCACTGCCAATGGAGATGCCCACTGCCAACGATGCCGCCCAGATCCTCCGCACGATGAATCTCCACAACCAGTGCTCATATCCTCGCATCACAACCAAGCACCACAGCCGGGCACCACAATGCCCATGACGAACCGCCTCGGCCAGCAGCCTTGTCGCCGTTGGTTTTGGGGTGTTGTGCAGACAGAGTCGGCGCCGGTCATCTGTCGGGCCCGGAGCCAGCCGCCTTGCCCAGCGGCAGCATGCCGCCCACGTGGACGCGCGGCGATTGGCGCGGCTGTCGCCTGTCTTGGCTGGAATGGCGACTGCTTGGGGCTGGCGCGCTCGCCGATTGGCTGGCCCGCCGCGCTGCGCACGCCCCCCAAAACGGCCTGGTCACGGGGCGAGGCCGCCCGAGGCGCACCGAGACCGCCCCGAGATGCGAAAAACGCAAAGGCGAGACCACACACACACGCGCACGCGTGCCTGCCACACACACACACCGCCCCTCATAAGCCCAGGCAGAATCTCGCAGGCCAGCCGCCGACCCTGCATCTCTTTTTCGCCCGCAGATCCGCACACCCTGGCTTGCTGTCACTCCCATCTCGCAAAAATGGTCTTCGTTCCTCCCTCCTACTCCAACATCGGCAAGGAAACCAACGACCTGCTCGGCAAGGACTTCCCTGCCGGCAACGTCAAGCTCGAGTTCAACTCCACTGCCTCCAACGGCCTGGTAGGTCGTCCCTGTTGACCTTGACTCTCTGTGGGTGGGGACTGCTGACCGGCAGCGGGACGACAAGCCCCTAGCCCCGAAGCTGGACCAGCCAGGGCGTTCCCGGCGATCGAGATTACCTCTGGCAATCTCGCCAGCAACCAGAGCGCCGTGTGGGGTGGCTAGATCACACACGATCATCGGGCAGGGACTTGCTTTCGCGATTCCAAACACCGTCGAATCACTCTGTTGACCGTGTGTGTGCCCCATCTGTCTGTAGAAATTCACCGTCACCGGCTCCAACAACGCCGGCAAGACCGGTGGCATCATTGCCGACATCAAGAGCAAGTTCTCTGACAAGGCTCGCGGTATGCATCCGAGCACACTCCCCTGTCTTTCCTCCCTGCTCTCGTTGGCACTGGACCCACACCCGCCCCTGGCTTGGCTCGGTTTGGCTCGGTGGCGCGCACCGGCCGGTCCGGATCCGCATTCTCTCCCGCCTGACTCCCCCGCTTGGTTTGGTCTGACCGTTCCCGGCCTTTATCCGATCACCATGCACCAGGCTTCACCTTCACCGAGTCGTGGACCACCGCCAACGTCCTCGGTGTCCAGCTCGAGCTCCAGGACAACATTGCCAAGGGCCTCAAGCTCGATGTCAACGCCTCCATCCTCCCCGCCATCGGGTATGTACCAGTCGCAGGCTCATATTCACGTTCACATTCACGTTCACTTGTTGCCGATTGCATTGCGACCGGCGACAGGGATCCCCGCCCATCGCCAGCCATGTCCCTGACTCTCGCAGCTTCCCCAACTCCAGCTCCAAGTCCGTCAAGGCCGGTGCCGAGTACAAGCAGGAGTACATCTTCACTCGCGCCAACATTGATCTCTTCCGCGGCCCCACCATTGCCGGTGATGTCGTTGTCGGGTAAGCCGTCGTTTGGAATCGCTGTGGAAGGATATCTGGGCGACTGGGCATGCGGTTCGTTGGATTGCTGCACAGCTACTTTATGCGTGGTATCGCTTGCAGTCGTGTCCGATGAATGGGCGAGAGTGGCAACACACTTTTTTACGTGACGACATGCTCACGCCCTTGGTCCCTCGCCTGTCTCCAGCAACGACGGCTACATTGTCGGTGGTGACATTGCCTACGATGTCAACGATGCCAAGGTGACCCGCTACAACGGTGCCGTCGGTTACGCCAACAAGGAGTACTCCGTCACCCTCCATGCGTAAGTAGCATCGGTCGTCGACGGTCACAGCGGCGCCTGTGTGTGTCCCTGTCGCATCGAACAACGAGACATGTCCAGTGATCCTAATGCTGCCGGACCTCGTGTGCCCCCCTCCCACAGCACCAACGCCTTCAACACCTTTGCTGCCTCCTACTTCCACCGCCTGAACCCGGAGGTCGAGGCCGGTGCCCGCGCCGTCTGGAACAAGTCCTCGGATGCCAACGTTACCATCGAGCTCGGCTCCAAGTACACCCTTGACAAGGAGGCCTTTGCCAAGGCCAAGATCGACAACCACGGCCGCCTCGGTCTCAGCTACACCCAGAACCTGCGCCCCGGCCTGAAGGTCACCTTTGGCGGTATCTTTGACACCTCCCGCCTCCAGGAGAACGCCCACAAGGTCGGTCTCTCCTTTGTTGTTGATGCTTAAGCCAGCCACCACACTCCTCTCCGTTCACTCTCCTACAAGCCCTGTGCTGCGGATCTTTTGCCCTCGTACCCTCCTGTTCACATGAACGAGTAAATAGATAAAACACATCTGAACTCGCAGCTTGTTGTGTCTGTTCGTGTCCCGTGTGAATTGTGGCAATGTGGGATGCGAAAGGAGGGGAGAGCAGCGTGCGACCTTTGGTTGCGGTGCCGCGGCCAACACCCGTCGAGTTGCAGCCGCAGAGTCGCACCCCTCGGCCATCAGGAAAACGACACGTTGCATCGCGATTCCACGATAAACAGTAGTGCAGTGGTATGCGGGGTGTATGAAACGCAGGGCCAATATGTATGAATCAACTGTATTGAACTGTGGTCTTGTAGATTGATATATATGATGGGGAAGAGGTGAATCAAGATCGGTGATGGGGGGGGGAGAAGTGGAGGATGTACGGGCCTTGGAAGATGGGCGCTGGAAAGCAAGCAACAGATCAGATCCAACAGGCAAGAGTGGATGAGGGGAGAGAGTCGCACGCGCTGGCGTGTCCTCCTTTCAGTGCTCGATGCCAGGAATATCAGACTTGCTCATGGTGGTGATCTCGCTCAGGGCGCGCTCGATGATGTGGATGCCCTTGGACAGATCCTCATCCGAGATGCACAGTGGTGGAGCCTGGGAAGGGCGGCGGGTACGTGTGTTGAATCGTTTCGCCAGAACACAGCAGACGAATGAGCGTTAGCGGAAGCACCGGCAGCGTCGCGGCGGGTGTGATCGGTTTGCTCCAGGTGACAAAAATACACAACGCACAGACATGGCCAAGGAAACCTTACCAGCCGGATGATGTTTTGATGGGTGGGCTTGGCAAGCAGGCCGTAGTGCTTCATGAGCAGGCAGATATCCCAAGCGGTTTTGCCATTGAGCTTGGACTCGTCGATGACGATGGCGTTGAGCAGACCCTTGCCGCGGACTGGATTCGATCGACAATGGCGTCAGCACACACGAGTCGGAGCTTCACAGTGCAGCTGGCTGGCGGGGCTCCGAGACAGGATGCGACAATCACACTTACTGGTGGAGATGTAGGGCGACTTGAGATCCTGCAGACCCTTGCGGAACTTCTGACCCAGGACGTCCGAGCGCTCAGCCAGCTTCTCTTCCTTGATCACCTCGAGAGCGGCGATGGCGACTGCACAGCCAAGTGGGTTGCCACCGTAAGTGCTGCCGTGCTCGCCAGGCCGGATGCACAGCATGATCTCTCGGCTCGACAGGACGGCGCTGACGGGGTAGAAGCCTCCCGAAAGAGCCTTGCCGAGGATCAGGATGTCGGGCTTGACGTCCTCGTGGTCGACAGCCAGCAATCGCCCGGTGCGAGCAAGGCCAGTCTGGATTTCATCGGCAATGAACAGCACATTGTACTGCTTGCACAGCTCATACGCACGCTTCAGGTATCCATCGTCGGGGACAAAGATACTACACGACCGAGATCAGGGAGCAGAGATTAGCATTGTGCGGTACACAGGCGGCGGCCACTCTGGCCGCAAAGCGCCGTCACGAAACGGGTGGGCGAGCAGCCAAGAGACTCAGGATAAACTCTTGTCCAATGACCGACCCCGTACGCAAGGTCGACCCCGGCCCCCGACATGCGGCAGGACTTACCCAGCCTCACCCTGGATGGGCTCAACGAGGAAGGCTGCAATTTGGCTGCCGTGAGCCTTCAGGGCGGCCTCGAGATCGCCGAGGTCGTTGTACTTGAGGACCCTCTTGCTGACCGGACAGACGCATCCGACGTTGGGCAGGAACGGGCCGAAGGTGCTTGTGCAGTCGGGATCAGAGGACATGCTGATGACCGAGATGGTGCGGCCGTGGAAGTTGCCAGTGCAGGAAAGCACGATGGCCTTGTCGGTGGGAATCTTTTTCTGGAGAAGCGAAGCACAGAGGATCAGGGTCAGGGATAGGCCGACGACCATGTCAAAAACCAGACACCAAATGCTGAATGCTGAATGCTGGATGCTGGATGCTGGATGCTGAATGCTGCAGTCAATGTCCCGCTCGAGGGAGGCACACGCAGCTCACCTTCATGTATCCCCACTTGCGAGCCAGCTTGATGGCTGTCTCGACAGCTTCGGCGCCGGTATTCATGGGCAGAACCATTTCAAACCCAAAGTACTGGAGAGAAAGCGAGCGGCATGGCTGTCAGTGTCTGGCTCCAATGTCGGCGTTTGTGGACGCTGCCATTTCGCCGAGAGACCCCGAGAGGACGTCCGTGTGCAAAACCCCTACCTCAGTAACGTATTTGGCATAGACACCGAATTGGTCGTTGTAGAAGGCGCGCGAGCTCAGGGCCAGGCGCTGAGCCTGGTCAGTGAAGGCCTGGAGGATCTTGGGATGGCAGTGGCCTGAGGATCCCGGCGGAGGTGAATTCGGAGGATACCGGCAGGTCAGCATGCCGATCAAGCCCGAGAGACAACCCAGGGCGACGGATGACGCGGCATGAGCCAGTCCGAGCTGCGCCGCCGATTCTTGCACTCTCGGCAGCGGAGACTTGCACTCTCGGCAGCCGAGACTCACCTTGGTTGACGGCCGAATAGGCCGACAGAAAGTCGAGGTATTTGTTGCCTTCGGGGTCCCACACATGCGCACCCTCGCCGCGGCTCAGGACGACTGGCAGAGGGTGGTAGCTGGATTATCAACGAGAGCAGGACGAGGGGGGTCAGCAAAGGGCAGAGTCACTGAGCTGGAGGGGTGGGGCCGCCCACTCGGGACTGGCAGGCTGGCGCATCGAGACGGTGGGAATGGCAGCGATCCGGAGGACCGCCGACACTTACTTGTGGGCGCCGTAGGTGTGCTCCAGGTCTATCAGCTCCTCAGTCGAATAGGAGTGGTTGTTGACGGCCATTGCAGCAAATCAGAATCGAAGGGAAGTGGAAGAAGGGGTTGGTTGGAAGGGCCGGCGAATCGGGGGGGGGCCAGTGGTCGGGCAGAGGGTGGTCGATGACGAAGCAGAGGAGACGGCAGCGGGATGGACGGCAATCGAAGTCGCGAAGGAACAGAGAGACGGATCTCGAGAGGAAAGACCGAGTGCAGAAAAGTGTTTCGGGAATGGTTAATTCCAAAGAAGCACGCAGGATGCTGATTGGGAGAGGAGCAGCGGCGCCGGCCGCTCTTTTATCTCTGCGGAACCGGGCGATGCGGGGAGGGCCGAGTCACCCGGGCCGGGAAATCCCGCATTGCAGCCAAGCGGGGTGCCTGGCGTCTGTGGGGTGGGGCCGTTCGGCGCGGCTGTAACGTCGTCGTCGCCGTCGCGGCTGTTGAGCGGGCTGGAGCGCGAAGGGGCATGCATCGCTGCAGCGCCGTTGGAAACCCTGCGGGCCGGCCTTGTGGTGATGCGGTGGTGCTGGGCGTAGGTTGCTGTTTGCCGGTCGTGGGTTGCTGTTTGCTGATCGCAGACGGCAGGTCGATATCTGCACGCTGTTCATCGCTCGCCGCTGGTGTTGATTGCACTGCCGATCGTCTTTGGCTGCTGACCCGCACACCGTCGCTTGTCGCTGTGGCTCTGCGCAAACAGCCCGTGTGTGCGCAGCGGCGTCACGCGCTGTACGGCACCAGGCACGCTGTCCACTGTGCGGCTGCGCACACTGTGTCGCCGTGTGCGCGCGTCGCCTCTTGCCAGTGGCCGCCCTTGCCAGCGCGCCACGCCCCGGCGGAGTCTGGATCAGCAAGGGCTGCCCCGCCGCCACTCCGCCGCGCAGCAGCACCGCCGCGGTCACGTGTGTTTCCCGCACAAATCCGGCAAGGCGGGTTTGGCCGGCCCGAACCACTGGCCAGTCCCAGCGGGGGCGCGTGCGGGCTCTGCAGGCCTGGTGCGGGATGTATTGGGCCGGGGCGCCAGGAGGATGCGGGAACGCAGGGATGGGGCAAGGCGGGAAGACGGCGTGGGCCCATTGGTCTGCCGCCAAAGCAGGTCGGTGCCGGCGGCAGCGGGATTCGGGATCGTTCCGATCCTAACACACCGCACAGGGCAGTAGCTCACCGTCCATGGCAACCCATGCAACTCGCGGGATGTTCAAATTGCAGCGCGCCCAAAGCGATGGCCCACGAAGACCAGGAACTGTGTCATGGTTTGCCCACCGGACCTCTGATACCAGAGAAAATGGACTCTGTCTCACTGTTTTACTGGAACAACTGCACAGACATGTTCTCGTCCCCTCCTCCGGCACAAGGCTGTCTCTGTCGAGTATCAGTATCAGTACGAGTACGAGTACGAAGCAGCCCATCGATCCAACTGATCCAGTAGAGCACGCAGCAACACCCCGACGGTTCGACACAGCTTTCAACTCCATGGCACTAAGATCACTAGGGCTCGATCGGGTTCTGTTCGCGAGCACCGCCGTGTGCTGGGCATCCAAATGGCACCCCCAGCTCAAGCAGCTTGCCGTACGCTGCCGCAAAATCTCGGAAGAACAGCGCTTGGTCGTCGGCATACATGCGCACGAAGACGGCAAACTGCGGGTCGTGAATCAGCGCCATATCCGTTGGGAGCTGCAGAGATCATGACGGGATGAATGTGAGAACCCCATGTTACTCGTCAACGCATGTTCGTGGACAACAGCAACGACTGCCGTGCTGCTCCTTCTCGAGACACCCACCATCATGAATCGATCCTCGGGGTCCTGATACTGCTCGAGCCCGTCCCACTGCTTGCGTGTCCACTGGACAGTCGACAGCAGGACAAAGTACTGGTTCGTAAAGCGGGTTGGCTGGGAGGTCCACACTGCGGCCATCAGTTCGTGTTAGTGGCCGAGTGCTCCAACATCATGATGCATGCAGCGCACCCAGAACCTCAACGCCTATGGGCCATACCTCCTGTGTAGCCTGTGCGGCAGGGATGGCATCTGAAATCATCGATACGTTTGCCAGATTAGCTCCGAGTCTCTGTGGTGACACCCGACTTGTTGCAACCTAACCCAGCACAGTCCAGCACAGTCCAGCGCCACACGGCTTTGCGAGTTGCAGAGCTGACCTTCCAAGTGTATGCGCTCCCGACAGGGCAACGATCTCGCGGTCGCTGAAGCCCATACGGTAAAAGACCTGGCGCAGGTGCTCGCTCCCTTGTGCAGCGTCAGGGAGCAGGCCCGGCTTGGGGACATCGATTTCCTGAACTTGAGAGGCATCCACGTCACGGCGTCCTGGAAAGAGATCCGTCAGCCAGAGGCGTCCTCATGCACATGCACTTCCCTGCACCCTGGCGCGGTGCCATGAAGCACCCATCCCCGCTTTCCCGATATTGCATGCCGCACACACATACCTGGACGCCAAGGCACCTCCGGACCACCCATGGCTCGGATTGCGACAACCCCGGCCAGCGTCCACAAATCGGCATAGCTGATCCAGGGGTGCTTATCCTTCACAGGCTCAAGGTACTCTCTGCAAGCCAATCGAGAAACGGCGATCAGCATCAGTACGCCCAAGCACGAGTGGTCGCCTCCCCCTCCCTGCGAGGTTCATCGTGGCAGTCCGACGCCCTTACCTGGCCCAGTCCAGGCCCTGGACGTCGTCATCCGAAACGGAATTGGTGCTTTAGCAAGTCGGTAAGGGCCACTGCCCTCTTCGCCAAATGCCCTCGTCGCCAAATGCCAGCGGCAAGCTTGCGTGCCAGACAGGTACTCACATTGTTTGCTTCGTCGGTGGACTCGGGCTCAAACCGCATGGTGGCGCCATTACTGCCGCCCCGGCCGGTCTTGCGGTCGTATGTGCCAGAGGCATGCCATGCGAGACGCACCAGCAGCGGGCCCAGCGAGCCGTCGTCCCAGTCGGCCGGAATGATGTCAGCAATTGACTGTCGCACTGGCTCGTAGCGATCCATGGACACGGAGTTTGGCAGAGGAGCTGGTTGGTAGATGAGAGGGGATGGGCAGCAGGGACGAGGTGCTTGGTGGCAAAAATTGCTCGCCCGTGCTTTTATGCTGCCGATTTGTCCGAACCAGCCGCAGGCGTTCCCACCCGTCGCCAATCGCCCATGCAGCGAGCTCGACCGAATCGTGGGGGTCTCATGAGCCGTCCGAGCGACTGCCCACGTGCACACGGCCCTGCGAGAAGCGACCGAGACGCGACCGAGAGGCCTGCGAGATGCAACCGAGAGCCGCCATGTGACCGCTGCGCACTTTCCTTTCCCGGCGAAAATGAGTTCCGCCGCCAACCTGCTTTCGCATTCACTCGCGATCGGCGGCCTATTCCCAACGACGACCATTCAGCTCCCCCCCCTTCCAGCCAGCCAGAGCCAAGAGTCAGCGCAATCCATCGTCACGAGTCTCTACACAGCAACAACCCCCACCATGGCATCCGAAAGCGCGGCAGACGCACCACGGACGATCCAGCACGGATCCCACATGGATCTCGTCATGGAGCGATACGGATTCAACCCGAACCACTTTCTGCAAGAAGTCACCGACTCTGTGAACGAGGCCGTCGCCGACAGCATCCAGGTCCTGGAGATGTCGATACGGGGCGGCTTGGGCGAGGACGTGGTCTCCACGACCGAGTTTGAAGACGTATGTGGCTCTCGATCGTTTCGCTTGCGTTGTCTCCACGTCCGGGCATCGCTGCATAGTTTGTGGCGGCGCTCCTCTATCAAAGTTCTGACGGACATGCCGCCATTGCCATCGGCTACAACTCCTGGCCCTGTTTCTAGGGCCTGCAATCCCTCGAAACCAGCCTGTTCCAGGCCACCGATATCGCCACGGACATGTTTGAGACCTTTATCCCGGGCGTCCTCTTTGCCGTTCCGCCGGATCTACCGAGCGTCGCCCTCCCCGAGCTCGAAGGAATGGATTTCACTGCATCGGAAAACGAGCTGGACGAAGAGATCAGTGCGCTCGAGAAGACCCTGACCAACGTGAGTTGTCTGTACCCAGCTCGGAGGGGAGGGAGCCCGCACTTTCATCTGGTGACTTGGGCCTTCTCAAATCGGCGCCGACTTGATCGCGGACGGATCGCTCTGGCCCGTATGAGTCTTACAGCCTCGACGAGTGCCCTTATCCATATGGGCGGAGAAGTATCGATGCCTTCCACAGTATCTGTGCCTTCCGACACACCGATCATTGCTAACCTGCCGCTGCATCCCATCCCATCCTGTCCCATCTCATCCAACCCTATCTCAGAACATTGTCTATCTTCAGTTTCTGCGCGATCATAAAAAGGAGGTATCCGAGGACATTCGTCGGGTCAACCAGGTCCATGCAATCTGCACATCGGTTGCCGATAAGACCAGCCGGCATCCCATGTGGCCGACCTCGCAGTCCTTCAACGAGCTGGCCGCCCTTGTGCGAGAGGCTGTGGACCTGAAAGACTATGTCGAGCTTCGCCAGCGCAACCCAGCCATCAGTCGCAAGATCCGGGAGATGGCTTCCGACAACAAGGTCATTCAGGACAATGTCATGCAGTATCTCAAGCTGAAGCAGGAGCAGGCGGCACAAGCTCCGAATGAGGGCCTCGCCAGCATCAACAAGCCGACCGATCCTCGCATCCTCGCCACCATTGACACGGACTCTTATGGAGTGGAGCAAATTCTGGGCTCGATTGCTTCATAGATCCCTCCCTCTCCCCGAGTTTTTCTGTCATCGCTGTCCCTATCTACCCACTCCACTCTGCCCTTTGTTCTTACTATCACAAGAGCATCTAATCTTTCGAGACGGCCGGCTCTCCATCAACATGCTGTGTATGTGTGTTGCGTTTTTTTGGCATTTGCACGGCGTCTCTTTGGAATCTGCGACGCCCTGCATCCTTGTATCCTGGGCAGGCGAATACACCTCATGGCCATCGCCGAGTCCTCTGTCAGTGTGCGGTCTGTCTGGCGCTGGTGGCAATCGCGGGAGAGAGAATCTCCTCGAGGCCGCAGGTCGAGTCGCTGGTGCCGTCATGGGCTCGCTTGATACCGGCCCGGCCAACATGGAGACTCGTGCGCCGCATGCTCTCCTTGGCAAATGGCCCAGCTCGTGCCCTGTCTGCGGCCAGGCTCCGAGTCCATCTCGCCCTCTCAGACTCGCATCCCATGTCCTCGCCGCCGGGCAAACGACTCGGCCCTGCACCCAGACGATCCAGCGTCATGAAGTCCCTGGAGATGCTCAAGCACTTCTTCTCCCCGGCTTCCAAGCCCGAGGAGCTAGATCAGAAGGCATGTCCCCCCCCCTCTCCCCTCCTTGGTCGCTGCGTTTGGGCCGGCCCAGCATCGCCAGCCACACCGTTGCTGCACTCGCCAGTGATATGTCCAAGTCTGAGCCGAAAGGCTTTGGCCTGAAGCTGGGCAGCGACTCCCTCCGGCCAACGCTCGCATAGCTCCAGCAATTCCCCTCCCCTCGCGCAAACGACACCAGCGCCGCTGACCTCGATCCAATCTTGATCCGTCGAACTGCTAGATAGCCGAGGTCCACTCACTGGTTCTCAACCAAAGCACCCTGAATAACGATGTGACTCGCGAACTTTTGACGACGATGGACGTTCCTTCAAGCGCTGTGTTCCTCAACGAGTGGAATGAGGCTCTGGATGGCATTCTGATGGACCTCGATCCCTCCATCTCGCTCCTTGGCTTTGAGAATGCTGGGAATACGTAAGGCCACGAGAAGCAGACGGGCCATTGTAGTGCTGGCCAGTTATCTCCATCTTGCCCGGTCGGACTGGTGCCGACATTTCGATGCCCTGACCGATTCATGCTCTCTCTCTCTCTCTCCAGATGCTACCTCGATAGTCTGCTCTTCTCGATGTTTGGAGGCACGACCGTCTTCGACCCGCTGGTGACCAGTTTCGCGGAGGTCAAGGACAGCGAGTCCGCCGCCCTTGCGAATCTCCGGACGAGGTAAGGCTGTTCGGTTCGGTGCGGCGGCTCTGTATGCCGTCGGGCGACGGCCAATGCAATCGAGTTGCGGTCGTGGTGTGTCAATGCCGCTGTTGATGCATCCCATGCTCACTCCAACCCCTTGCCTCATGTCCACCCCTGGCCATCCAGCCTCCGCATGGTGATCAACCGGCTGGTACGTATCGCCTGAAACATACCCCGGGGCATGACCTCCACGGACACCTGGAGCATATCCGCATTCTAAAGCTCGTCCAATCTTCCCCTCCCCACACAAACCTCCACAACTCTATAGCGCGCCGGCAAGCTCGTCAAGGTCCCATATGTTCACCGACTCATGAACTGCCTCATCGCCGCCGGATGGTTTGGCGACGCCGCCAAAAAGGTGCAGAAGCGAGACGCTTTCGGTCAGAGTGGGAAAACTGCACGATGGCTCTTGCTTGGATATTTGTCTCTCGAACTGATCCTGGGCGAGCATGCCCTTCCGCCGCCGCGCACTTATTTCCCCAAACCCGACCACCTCTCTAGAAGTACAACCAGGAAGATGTCTCGGAGCTGTATCTGTTTCTGATGGACAAACTCGGCGCACCATACCTGCCCTTTCAACAGGCGTTCTTCCATGGCGCCATGGATGACCAGGACGATCTGCGAATCGTTACTTCGCGGCTCTTGGAACTGGCCATGCCTGAGCCGCTCAAGGAATCGGATTCGAGCAAGCCCTACAGCGACGCTGTACATCTCGAGGATCTGCTCGTCGACTACTTTTTCAGCTGTGAGTCTGCTGCTATGCGTCACTGGGTGCCGCTCATTGCTGGCGATGGTGGCTTATTGATGCCATCTAATGCGCTGCAAGCAGCGAGTCTGGGCGTCGAGCAAGCCCATGGTATTGGCTATCTGTGCTTGTGTCTGCGGCAAGCGCTCGAGTTACTGTCACTCACCGTGCGGTGCTTGGTGGCTCCACATCACCTCTGTTGCCATCTTTGTCATCAACGAACCCGCTCTCAGCCCAAGTGAACGTCCACCGCCACCCGGAAGTGCTCGGGGACTCGGATGAGAAAACCCGAACGGTGGACGCCTGGCGAGCCTGGCGCATGTTGCCCTTCTTTTCGTCCCAAAACGAAATTGGCGAGAGCGTCACCGTCAAAGAATACGAGTTTCATCACCGAATGATGCTGCCAATGGTCCTGAAGGTACTTGCTTGCAGCAGGGTTTGTGGTCGTATACCTGCGCTCTATGCGCACATTTGGAATCCCAAGTCCCAAGAATGCATACTCCAGGCTGGCCTGCTCCATTTTTACGGCTGAGCCGCTGACCATACCGACGCTTCCTCTGCGCCAGCGCTACGTGAATACCGAGACGTCGGTGCACAGAATCGATCGCCAAGTGTTGATACCGACCCAAATTCCGTTCGGCAACTTTATCCTGCCACCCGAAAGCAACTCAGACCGTCTGTTTGAGCGCATCTCGTCCTACCAGCTTTCGCTTCGGTCTATCATCTCTCATATCGGCACAAGCACTCGCAGTGGCCACTATATGTGCCATACACACCGGCACGAGGCCACTCAGGCTGAGCCGCCCTCGTCTGAGCCTCGACCAGCTGATGTGTGGTACCAGTTCGATGATCTGCGCCGAGTGCCTGATGCCAAGAGCAACACAGCCTCGCCTCCTGAGATGGCGTTTGAGCGCACCGTCAAGCTCGAGACCGTCGAGGCTGTCACCCAGATGCTGGAGCTGACCAGCGGCACGGCGTACTTTTTACTCTATGAGCTGACCCAGGGCGACATCAACGACCAGAAGCTCGAGTCCGACGAAGTGGCCGAATGGAGCGACTCTCAGATGGCGCTGCATCTGCAGGGCATGGAATACAAAAAGACGAGCAAAAAGAAGAGGGCGTGCGTCGTTATGTAACACCATCGACGGGCCTGCTGCATGACGAATGGCTGGGCCAATCTCGGTCGCATCTTTGCACTTTGATGGCCCCTGTTTCCGCCTTGCTGAGGGTTCTTTGAAATACAGCTGCCCGAATGTATACCGTGGTTTGGAGTGATGGGGCCCACTACTGTGATGGAGCTCACTACTGTGATGGATCAGAGTGGTCTGAGACGCATGCTCGGCATCAAAACTGCCAACACGAGCTTTCAGTGGATCGGACTTTACTCCTTATGAATCAAAGGTAGTATACATGGCATCTTCTGCGTCTCATTCCTGGACCATTGGTGTCCAGCCCGCACGCGCCCGCACTCTGGCATCTACTTGGAGTTCTCGCCCTTACCAGCACCACGGTCGCCACGGCCTCCGCCTCGGTTTCCGCGGCCTCCACCTCCACGGCCAAACTTGCCGCCTCGATCACCGCCTCGACCCCGACCGCGACCACCACCACCACCACCACCGCCTCGACCACCGCCGCGACCACCACGCTGCGATCCGCCGCGACGGGAGCCGCCGCGAGAGTCCCTTCCGCCACGGCGGCCCGATCCGCCCTTGTCCTTCTCCTTGAATCCTCCAGCGGCTCCAAAGGCACATTCATCGTCGTCGTCGTCCAGGTCGACGCCACGGGCGTTGCAGGGATACAGGAGCTCGAGCGATTTGAGGAAGAGCGGCAAACGCCACAGTTCCTTGAGGCGCACGCTCATGAGATCAAAGGCGACGCCGACAGTCTTGGTGGGGTCCTCGTAGACTGGAAGCTGAGGGTATCGCTGCGAAAAATGCGTCAGCAGCACCGTTCGGGCGCGCATCCGCTGCGCGACAATGATGGCCTCGCCCGTGGTGCAGTGGCGCTTGTCCTTGGCCTCATGCAGAAGATCGTTCTCGAATGTCGCTTCATGGATCAGCAGATCGGCATCGGCTCCAGCCTTCATGAGCTCGAGGTTGGGGCGGCAGTCTCCAGAATATCTAGAGGCAGACCGCACTCATTAGCGCCAGCACACAAAACCCTTGGGATCGACACTGCGGTGGTGATGTGTCGAACCAGTGCGCTCCACAGAATCCCGCAGAGGCGACAAACCAGAGGGGCCGCCCCGTCAAGCGCGAAAGACAGACCAGGAACAGCAGATGAGGTGGGCACAGCAAGCCCAGCGGGCGCCAGGCAATGTAGGCATGCCGCCACTTACACGATCTTCCAGCCATCCATACTCTCCATGATGAGCGCGTAGGCGTAGTGACAGTGCTCGACTTTGATTGTGGAGAGATCCTTGAAATTTAAGTTGCTTTTGACACTGAGCCGAGGCAATGCACATGGGTCGTGAGCATCGAAGCTACCGATAGCCTGCCGCAGCGACCGTGTCTGGCTCGGATCCACCGCCTGTGTTCCGCGATGGGCGATGATCGGGGCAAAGCTCTATCGGCCTGGGCTCATCCTGGCCGAATGGCGTTGGGTCTTCACTTACATGGCTGTCTTGGTCGCTGAAGCAGCCTCCGGCTCGTTGAGCAGACAGGAGTCGCACGGAATGAAGCAGATTGTAGATGGATCCATGCCAATGTCTTCGCATCCGTTGTACTCGTCGAGCCACATCCGATACTGAGGCGGGCCGATGATCGTGAGCGGCTGGAGCGGTGTGCCACGAGATTCAAACAACTGGGTTTGGAGCGACAGTATGTTGGCAGGAACAGGTAGGGATAGAGACAGTCAGATATAATAAACACTCGGCATTAACGGATGCAGAAGTGCACTGGTGGTGTACTGGAGGAATAGGGCACTCGCAGCAAGGTAAAGCCCACCTCCTTTCGCTTCCTTAGGATATGAATGGCGCCAAGGTGATGATCGGCATGCATATGCGAAATAAAGACGAGCTTGAGATTGACCAGGAGCTCGTCCAGCTGAGGGCCATTGTTGTCGGGCGACTGGAACCGTCGATAGAGCTGACCATAGGTTCCTTCGCCTGCATCGAGCAGGATGGCTCCGTATCCGGGAATCCAGATCAAGGTCGAGCTCACTGGATTGTCGCCACGTGAGTTGGCCAAGAATCAGCGATTGATCGCGGCGTTTGCCGCGTGAGAAACGAAAGGGTAAGCGATCGAAACCAAGAGCACAAGAGCCGCAGGAGAATAGGCGTGCCAATCGAGTGCATCTCACCGTTGCGGTATCGTGAGGGAAGCGCGGCCCCGGTTCCAAGTGTGGTGACTTGGACATCAGCACCCCCGTGTTTTTGGGAAGCTGGGCTCTCGTTTGCATCGGCAGCTTCGAGAATGGCAGCGCGAACCCTCTCTGCTTCCTGGCGATAGGCCGATAGTTTCTTCCAGCCAAGGGTGACTCGGCCCTCGGGGTCGTTTGGGTCCAAGACGGCCCGTTGTTCGTTAGCGTTCAGTTTGGGTTGGGGCTCCAAATCGTAGATAAGCATGTGTGCTCCCACGATGGTTTTCTCGGGAACGTCTGTCAGTCACGGGGATGCGAATGTCGCGACCGCAGTTAGACGAGCCTGCTCGATCAGCCTGTGATCAGCAAGGAGCGGCAACCGAGACTCACCCGAATCCAGGGGCGCAGGCACATTGGTGTAAAAAGGCAGGGTGAATATGCTGGGATCCAGCACGTTCAGGCGGTACTGGCTCAGGGCACTGCCTTGGAACACGATCGGCTTGGCACAATACTGTGGGCTTATGACGATGTGCTGCTCCGGGGGAAGAGCGAGGAATGAGATTGGGGGTGTGAGGTGGCGCAGGAAACAGCCCTCTGCATTCAAAGCATGGGGCGATTGAGCGGCCTGGAAGGGGTGGGTCTGTATGGCCAGACACGCAGATCGGCAAATCGACAGGGCAGGTGCTCGTACCTGAGTGTGTTGGCCGAACCGCTTCATCCATTCTTTGTAGCTGGCATTGAGAGCGTTTGGACCAAGCATGTGCACGATAACTCTGACGTAGTTCCTGGAAACGCCATCGTAGTGCGGAGCGAAGGCTTCGTTGTGGATCAGGGGCTGAACATACTCGGTCGAGGGACAGTCCACAATGATGAAGATCTGGATGGCGCATGAGGCCACCGTCGAATGCGGTGTGACGAAAGATGTGTCAGTTACTCTAGCAGCCGTTCACCGATTGTCGGGTCGGTATTGCATTTTTCAGGATGACCATGGCCTTGAGATACATGACTGCATCTTCCAGCTCCCCCTGACGAGACAAAATAGTGACGTACCGATCCAGGTTGCTCGGGCCCCATGACTTGGTGCGGCGCGATCTTTCGGCCGTCGGAGAGAGTCAGCGTCTCGCCATTGTACAGCATGCCATACTCTTTGCCGGGCTTGGCGCCCAGAGCCTGGGCTTTTTCGGGCGAGAATTTTCCTTTGACGGAGGGGCCCTGGCAAATGTACGTCAGGACGCCAAGGTCCGGCTTGGTAGGAGGAATGGGGACGACTCGATCGGCGTTTCGTCGGCCGGCAAGGACGTTTATCTCGGATGCGAGATGTGCGGGCTTTTGTGATGCCGACTTATCGATCTGCAGACCACCGACGCCGCTCGATCCCAGAGCCGCGCCCTTTGAGGAGTCTTTTCCTTCTTCGCGATTGACAGGAATCGAGAGCGACTCTCCGTTCAAGAACATGCGCGAGATGATGTACCGTTTGTGGGCAAGGGCTTCTTCAGGAGTCAGGCTCTGCACATCCTCTTCGGAGTCGAGCGTGGCGGCTTTGCGCTTTCCAGCCACAACGTTAATGGGGGTCAGATTGGGGTTGTCGGAATCGCTCTTGACCTTGAACGATACAAAGTTGGGATTGAGATCCGGGGGTGGGTACGACGGTGTCTTGGAATCAACCTGAGGGGCGACCACCCCATCCACGGCCCGCTTGGCTCGCTTCACAGGCACGTTAACATCCGCTTCGAGTACGTGCTCGTGGTGGACGGGATAGATGGCGACTCTCTGGATGTCCAAGTTCTCGTCCTTGAAGTTGGGCGAGTAGTCGTCCATCTCGTTGGTGCTGACGGCCGAGTCCATTCTACCAGATGCGCCGTTGAAGGAAAGTGTCAGTCACGGACGATGAGCACCATTTACACAAGCACCAAACAAGGGTGCCGGATGAGAGAAAGGCGGCGTGGGCATCCATTCAAGTACAGATACTCGAGTCGGTGCGTCTGTCGATCTAGGCTTTCACAGGCAAGCGGCGGAGAGACGATTGGGCCATAGAACTTTGAATAGACCCGGCGCGACGCCGACAGCCGTTTCACATGCACACTACCGGCGTTACCTGAAAACAAAATGACGGGTCGAAGCCAAAAAGTGGGTCAAGTTCTTCCCGCCATGCAAAGTGATGCGCCGGTTTCCTGCATCGGCCAGACTGAGCAGCATTCCTGGATTTGGCGACGACATGCGAATGACGGACTATCCGTTAGCTCGTGCGCTGGTCATCAAAGTACTGCGAGCATTGTGAGCACTGCGATATGGCCGTCTGCTTGGACGGCATCGATGCCGCATTGCTGGTCAGGCGAGGCAGAGGGGTCGATACGGGATCGCGGATCCAAGCTCGAGTTACAAGGGGCGGAGGCCATCGGCCAATGCAGCACCGACAAAGTACGAGAATGCAGTACCCGGAATGCCGCCGCACGAGCTCCAGCGGATCTTGGTTAGAAAGATGTGCTGCAGCTTCGAGAGCCGGACCTTGTTCTCAATGCAGAAGCGCTGGGTGCCCTCGCCGACATTGAATAGGTACTTTTGGGTATCGAAGCAGGCGAGCACCGAGGGTGTCGAGTCCCCGGTCTCGGTTCCCAGGATCTGGATGAACGACTTCATATCTCGCGGCAGATATCGGCGATCTGGATCGTGGTGCTGGCCGGTGGCCGCTTGGGTGCTGGTGCTGGCCGACGAGCGGGCGGGCAACAAAAAATGTTCAGGGGCAGCTATGAATTAACTATTAATATGCCCGCTTTTGTGCCCGGTTCGCCGCCATGGCCTCGAGCCGGCAGGCAGCCTGGGAACCGACGCAGTCCATTCCAGCAGCAGCCATCCCGCAGAGGTACGAGAGCAGCAGAGACATATGCATATTCAGAGACGGAGGCAGAGACGGAGGCGGGGGCAGAGGCAGAGGCAGAGGCAGAGACAGGAGCAGACGCCCACGGTGGTATATCGGATGCCAGCCGGCTTGCGCTGCGGGCGACACGAGGATGGGTGGCGACAGCATTTCGACCCGAATCGAGAGCTCACCCCCGCTTGACCTCCTGCCGGATGCAGCACCCACCGACCGAACCGAGCTCATCCTGGACCGTGCCGGCAGTCTCCAATGGCTTTTGTTCTTCTCGAGCGATGGAAAATCCATGTACGCATCTCTGGCTGCTCCGGCGGTGCTCGTGCTCGGCGTTGCATACGCTTTGTCTGAACTTGCCCCCCCCCCGAATGGCTGTTGTCTGGCTCGTTGATTTCCGGACCGAGCCACGAACCGGGCGCACGACGAGGACATGCGCTGACAGTGGCGTAACTTGGCCGGCAACACCAGGAAAAGATTGGATCAGGTTCCTTCGGAGAAGTCTTTTCAGCGGAGGATCTCGAGACCGGTGCCGATGTGGCCGTCAAGCGCGAGCTCATCAATCCAAAGCACACGGCATACATCTTCAACGAATGTAGCTATCGAACGGCACCATCGACGCTCGCATAGGGCAGGCTCGGTCACTCTGAACTGGTGCTATTCAACGGTCAAGCACCAACCACTTACGCTTTTCGCTCGTTTCACTCGTCCCAATCGCCAACCACACTCAACCCGTCCCTGGCTTTCGCTACATCCACCCGACTCGCGGATGGTGCTTTCCTCCCGGGGCACTAGATGAGTGCTACAAGACTCTTGGAGATGCCGACGGCTTCCCGAAGGTCCTTTACTGCGGATCGATCGACCAGTACAATGTCATTGTCATGACGATGCTCGGTCCCGACTTGCGGTTTCTGCTGAAGCGGTCGCGCTCAGGGACGCTGCCTATCAAGACTGTGTTCTACTGCATTCCAAGGATGATTCAGCGGTTACAGTATATCCACTCCCAGGGGATCGTCTTTCGAGACGTGGTGAGTTGCGGTGCGGGTGGGGTATATGCGAGGATGTGGCTGGGGTATCTGTGTCGATGCAGATAGTGCATATATCGACACAGCCCGAACGGCTCCGTAGCAACATCAACACGGCCGCATGCTCGGTGCTGATGCGTAGCTAGGTGGACTCGGTGTCGAGACAATTGAATATCTCGGTAGCTAGCAGTGGCTCTCGGGTGATGGAGAGCGTCGAGCTGATCGTACTGGCACTTGCTGGCAGCTGACGAATCGGATGAAACAGACGCAACCACACCGAGCAGCGCGATGCAGGCGGCGGGCGACTGATGCCTATTTCTTGCCATATTTTCTCGCAACAGAAACCAGACCAGTTCTGCATCGGACGCTCCGGCGAAAACGGCCACATTGGACCAATCATCTACATGATTGACTTTGGTCTTGCAACCCGCTACATGCATGACGGGCGACACATCCCCGAGCGAAAGCATGCCAAAAATCGGCCAAAGACAGGAACGGCCCGATATGCGTCTGTTAATGTGCATCTTGGATACGACCATACGCGCCGCGATGATCTGGAAAGCCTGGCCTATGTGGCCGTCGAGCTCGCCAAAGGGTATGCCTCCTCATGGCGAACCATAATGACCTCGGTTCCTGATGATGCTATCGCCGCTCGTTCCGGAGCCACGGACATTGTGGTTTCTCTGGAAAGCGCCAGTCACTGACGCCTGGTCTTTCTCGCGCGCAGATCGCTGCCATGGGCTGGAATCAATGCGCTGAGCTCGGTGCAAGGATGGAGAAAGGTCGGCAACATCAAGAACGAGGTCCTGGTTGCGGATCTCTGCCAGGACCTCCCGGATGCCTTCTCCCAATTCCTAGAATACGCTAGAAACCTGGGGTTCGACGAGGAGCCCGACTACGGCCGCTTGATGCGGCTATTCACGGACTTTTACGACTCCAACTGGAAAGACGATGTCCTGTTCTGGGAATAGTCTGCGCACCGGCCGTTTTCATCGGACCGGGTCACTTCAGCGCCCACCCCCATGCCTCTCGCCATTCATGTGCTTGAGGCGCTCTGTCCTATATCTGATTGCCGCCCATGTCGCAAAGCCTCGTCATTTGTGTTTCCACCACCGCTACCACCACTACCACTCCACTACCACTACCACCCCACTACCAATCCACTTCCACTCCACTGTCATCATCATCATCGCTATCGCGTTTGCTACATCTCATGTGGCCACGCAATGCCTGTCGTTGCAATCCTCTCCCCCATCTTCCTATCACTCATGTTTGTCCAACGCACCATGTACAGTATTGTCGGCATAGATCACAGCGTCCAAATAAAATGAAGTAGTAATGTCTATTTTGAATTCCCCACAACTCCGGCAGCTGCATATCGCTCTACCGTGATACTGAGTCAATCTGCAGGATGTACAACAAGCCTCCATCTCTGGCGGAGCTGGGTCGGATTCGGGAAGGAAAGTACCGCAGCGGCCAGAAATGCAGACTCCTCGTCTTCGCCAAGACCCGCATAGCTGAATAGCTCCATATACACCACCAAGAGCACAAGCAGCATGATTCGCGAGCAATCGGTACCATCACCATCCGGTGCTTGCTGGAGACTATCGGCCCTCCAAGGGCCAATAGCTCCAATCAAGCATGAGTCCAGTAGATCGCAGGTCATCAAAAATTTCCGAGAGGTCCGTAATGAACTCCTCTGGTTCGGCTGGAACCCACCTTGCCTCTTTATCCGCCATCCTGCTCCGGCACACGCCTTAACAGGACCCAAGAGCCAACCGATCCCAGCACCCCACTGATTCCAGCTGGACAGGCGACCTTGGACAGCTGCGATGAGATGCTTCATCATTCTCGCGGGCTTTGTTGCCTTCATTACTCTTTTCGCCGTTGGGACCAATGCCCATCCTGTATCGTGCAACACGAGCCTCGCAGCACCCGGCAGCGCAGCGTGTCCGTTTGCAGACGGAGCGGCGGGCATGCGTCTCGCTAAGCGCGACAGCTTCATTGGTATCAGCATCAACACCGGAGTCTATGCAAACACTGTTGCTCAGGTTCGTACTCCCTCATGCTGGCGAGCTTTGCCATCCAAGCCATGGTCGTGTCCGCTCATTTTGGTGTCGACCCTGGTCTCGCTGCGTCGCGTCTGCAAGTAGTCGGGTTTTCCCACGCGCCGGGGTGCCTGCTGACAACGACCGCCGCTGGCGCACCAGTCTGCGGAAAATTTTTGCTTCCTGATCTCAGGATACCACACCATCACCGATTACATGAACGCCTTGAACTCTGGCAACATGGCAAACGTTATCCAGCTTCTCCTGGTATGGACTGCAGCGGAATAAATGTGGCGTGGAGCCAAGTCGGCCGGGGCGGCTGGGGCGGGAAGCGCTGACACCGCGGCCACTGTAAATCGACTTGTGATCTCCGAGGGCATTCCACGCGCCTGCATGGTTGAGCCGCAGTAACGTGGACAAAGTTGCGATTCGTGCAGGAAACCTAACTATCGCGTTATGGATTGCGCTCCGTTGCGATACCAGGGTCCCGCTATTTTTATCGGAATATGCCTGATCTTGCTGATCCTCACGGTTGTTTTGACGAGTTGCGTCGGATGTTGCCGGTGCTGCAACAAATGCGGTGGTCGCGCTCCACGGTAGGTAATCGGGGGGGGGGCTGCCCATGATTTTGCACAGTGTATGAGGGCCAAGCTGATTTCAAGTTTGTGATCCAACCGAAAAATAGACGTGGTGGATATCCGTCCAAGAAAATCACCATGTACAACGTATCCGTGAGTGCCGGAGCTGTCCTCATCTTGTAAGTGTCGAGGGATTGTCGACGAGTCTACTCATGGGGAACCTCACTGAGCCACCCACATGATCCAGGGGCAAATGGCCCGTGTGCTGGTTGCCCTTCATGCAGACAACCTAATGCGAGAGCTAATTCCGATGCTATTGCCATGGAAATATACTGGCACATTTCAGGGGACTGTCATTCACTCTCTGGGTGAGCAACACCACGATCGGTCCGGCCTACGGAGACTTTGGGTCCGGCTTTGATGGCCTGCTTGGGGCAGTTACCAACCTCATATCGAGCTTGAACACCCAGCTGCAAGCCGTTGGCCCTGGAATCACCGCGGCGCTTGTGGTGCTCCCGGCCAAAATCCAAACCGTCACCTTGGCCAGTGCAACATACTACAACAATCAACTCTGCACTCCGGCGGTTACGTTGGCGCAAACCAGTGCTAGCAACTATGCGAGTGCAGTCTCGCAGATGTTGAGCCAAGCGACGAGCGTGAGAGCCCTTGCAACGCAGAACAGCGACACAAACACTGTAAATAGCATGAATCAGCTGTTGCAAAACATCCAGGCCATCAACAGCACCAAGGTAACCGTGTGGGGCACAGACGCGGCCAATTTACTCAACCAGCTGCCCTCCACCATGTCCAATGGCGTTGTGAGTGCCTCGTCCAGCGTTGGATCCTCGGTATCGATCGACACCAGCTCCGTCAATCTCAACAGTCTCACCAGCATGGTCTCGTACCGGGTCCAGCCGTCGATGAACCAATACCAATCCTACTGGCAGTATCGAGACTACGTCACCAAGGCCGAAATCCTGATCGTTGTGGCGCCGATGTTTATGAGTCTGATCGCCCTTGTGCTCAAACAACGCAAGATACTCGCTCCGTGGGTATTGCCAATCGCTATCGGGGATAGATTTGTCAAGAAGAGAGATAGGGGCGTTGGGTGAGAAACCGCAAAGCGTGCAGTGTCGCTGCCTTCTGTAGCTAACCCACCTACCCATTCACTTGCGCACCAGTATTCCGTTCATTTGTGCTTTCTTTGCAGCGCTCTACTGGCTTCAGGCCATTATCTACTTTGTTTTGGGATTCCCGCTCACGGAAGCCTGCCGCGATGTCATGTCGAACTACATCGGCACGACACAGCTGTTTACGTTTTCGGGGCACACTATCCATGTCCTTGGCTCGCAGATTCTTTCGAATTGCCAGGCTGGCCAGTCGCTCGTCAACATGACTCTGGGAATCAGCGCCAGCGACTCGCTCGGCGGCATAGTCGGCAATACTGCTCTAGTGAGCGGAAACGCCCAGGCGATCGCCAGCTATGTCGGGGGTCTTTCGGCTGTCGCCAGCGTCACGACTTCGGTCAACTCGTCCCTCTCGTCGAGTGCGACGAGCGTGCAGAATTCCATCAGCGGCGAGCTCTCAAACTCAAACTACATCAGCCTGACGAGTCCGGTGACATCCATGGATCTGACGGCAGTGATTGCAGCTTCCAGCTCCAGCGCCGTCAAGACCCAGCTGCTTGTGCTTCAGACCTACCAGACCAACCTGGCCCAAACTGTCACGGCCCTCACTGCAAGCGCCAGCCAGCTCAACGGCACCATTGCCAAGATGTTTTCGATGGTCTCGACTGAGATGCAGGGAAATTTCAGCGTCATATTGTCGAACAGTTTGCTCACTGCAACGCTGCCGCTGATCCAAGCCGGCTCATGCAGCTCTGTTGCCGGACAAGTCTCGACCCTGTTAAACGCCATGTGTTCCGAAGCCAAGGGCGGGGCCAACTCTCTCTGGTTCATATTCTTCCTCCTGGCTCTTGCTCTGGATATCTTCTACATCATCGTGATGAAGGCCCGAAAGCGCATAGGGTCTCCGCGACATTCAGTGAAGCCTTCGGCAGACACCAATCCGGACGGGGACGATCTCCATGATACCAAATCGCGGCCGCAAACCCAGGATAACTTTGGTCCGCCGGGTGGAATGGGTCAAGGCGTGTATGTCAATGTGATTGTGCCTGCCGGTGCCCAGATTGTCACGGGACCTGCAGGTGGACCGCAAAACAAGTTTGGCTACACTCCGCAGCCGATTATCCAGGACACCAAAATCGCTACGGCTGAAGAATACTAGCAGATGATGGCGATTGGCCAGAATGGAGCCAGAGACGGTGGCGTACTTGAATGTCACTGACTCGATCGATAATTGCATGATGCTGGCTGTCTTTGTGCTTGATGGTGTGATTTCTGTTTCTGTTTCTGTTTCTGTTGCTTGGCTGTTGCTTTTGCGATGGCACTGCTTGCACTTGCCTTTGAAATGACGATGGAATGCTTGTTGGAGCAGGGTCACTCTGCATCTGGGGCTGTTTGGAGCACGTAACTCGCAATACATCAAGTCCCAGTGCGATGAGATGCCCCACGTCGATGAGAGACACCGCTACCTCCAACAACCCATGAGAGGGGGACATGCACCGTTCTAATTGCGATGCTGTGACCATGACCTGGCCGGTGGCAGTGCGGACGCCTGGTGGCGACGCGTTCTGTGGAATCCAGACACGTGACTCGGAGCACGGACCGCGTGGCTTGGTTCCGGCCAGCCGGACGCGAGGCAGAGAAAATTGGGGGCAGCGAGCGGAATCTTGGGCCTCTCTCTCACATTCACCTTACGTCGTCGAAGAGCATCTCCAAGATGGTTAGTAGCGTGCCATGCCTGACGCACCGACGCCAGGCCGCATCGATGCAAGTCCCACATACCAAGGATGGATAGATGGATGGATGGATGGATGGACGGATGGATGCATCGATGGATGGATGGATGGATGCACACTCGAATGGGATGCGCCGACAGGCTGGAGCAAGCTCGGAATTCACTCGACAACCGACGCCCTGCCGGTGTATGGCACACAGCGCTCAAGACCACCCGCCGCCAGCGGAGGAAGTTGGGGCCATCTGGTCTGCACATCCACTGGCAGGTCCTGAGCCCCAGACCAGTCAGACCCAGCAGGCGGACAAGCAACCGGGTCGACGGCGGGTCCATTGGACGGCCGAAGGTCCGCCGACGAACCAAGCCGATGCGCGGATCCTCGATGCGAGATCTGGAATACCAGCCATCTGATTGCCGCTCCAGCGTGTGATGCTCATCTGCTGTTCGTATGAATCACATTTGACATGCAGGCCGGGAAGAAGGACGACAAAGCCACAAACAAGGCCAAGCCCGCTGCTTCCAGCTCTGGCGCCAAGGCCAAGAAGAAGGTTGGTGCTTCCGAGTCAAGCGATGCGATGGGATGCAATCTGTGGCGACGATGGGGTGGTATCGACTGGATGAGTGCTAATGCAAATGCCTCGGAATGATCTGCGATCGCGGCGAGCAGAAGTGGTCCAAGGGAAAGGTCAAGGACAAGGCCAACAACGCCGTCGTCCTGGACAAGAACACCTACGATAAGCTGTTCAAGGAGGTTCCCACCTACAAGCTCATCACCCCCTCGGTCCTCGTTGATCGTCTCCGCATCGGCGGCTCTCTCGCTCGTCTTGCCATCCGCGAGCTCGAGAGCAAGGGTCTCATCCGCGCTGTTGACACCCACGCTTCGCAGCTTATCTACACTCGCGCCACCAAGGTAAGCAGCGCGGCTCCAGATGCGCTCTGGCGGTCACTGCCATGAGGATATGTGCGAGTGTGGTGTACGAGCCATGAGCATTGCTGCGAGACCCATGCCAGCAGGCACCGGAAGCTGATCTGTCTCTCTCGCCTCGCCTCTGCAGACCGATGATGATGCTGCTCCCCCCGCCAAGGCTCCCAAGAAGAAGGCTGCTGATGATTCTGACGACGAATAAATCATGAGCTAGTTTATTTCTCAATACATTGGACCCACACCCAACAGCCCTGTGCATTCGAGTGTGTGTGTGTGTGTTGTGTCTGGTTTGATTGGTTGGTTGGTTTGGCTGCCTCGAGGCCGGCCACACACCGGCTGGCTCGCTGCTGCGCGCACGTGCCGAGATAAGCCGTGAGTCAGATGACGGCCGCGGTTGCACAGTCGCCCGCACAAGGCCGCGGCCGCGCTATTTCGGGCGCCGCGGTCGTGCAGATCTTCTTGCGATCCATCTGCTCGGCCAGCGCAACCGCATCTGCTGCATCGGGTCCTTGTCGGCTGCTGCTGCTGTGTCGTGTCTGCCCTGGGCGTTATCAGCACTGGCCTCCCCGCTCGCCTCGTTGTCCATCGGCATCCTCGCACATCCGCACCGGCCGTCTCGATTATCTGCTCGCTTGTTGCGCAATCTTTGGCTCGTTCCCACGCATAAAGTCCCTGTGTTCCCCGCTCCCTCGCTGCTCGCTTTCTCCGGCCATGGTCCTGCGTTCTTTCGGCTCGTCCTTCCCCTCCTCGTCCCCCGCCATGACCGTCCCGTACTTCACCAACGGCTCCCATCTGGAGCAGTCGCTCGTCGTCCAAAAGTTTGGCGGAACCAGTGTCGGCACCGCCGAGCGGATGCTCAACGTCGCCAACATTGTCAAGTGAGTGCTGCTGCCCTGGTCGAGTCTCCGTCGCAAGTCATCCATCGTCGTCGCCGCAGTCGAATTGCGTGCGTCGGATGTCTCGCCCAACGAGCCATTCCTAATGGGATTTGATCCACCCAGGTCCACTCTGGAAAAGTCCCGGGTCGTAGTTGTGCTTTCTGCCATGAGCAGCCTCAAGAAGAGCGAGGGCACCACCAGCCGGTGCGTACCATGCCAAGTCGATACTGTTCTCAGCACACAGCTGCATCTTGTCTTTGTCTTTGTCCTTCTCGACACTTGCATTCGTCGGGGCTTTGCGTTGCTTTGGTGCGTCCGCTGCTCGTGCTGATTTTGCGTCTCGATCCAGGCTACTGGAAGCTGCGGACGAGGCCTTGATTCCCGAATCGGTTCGCTTCAACGACATTGTCGACTTGATCGAGTCCACGCATCTGAAATCCGTCGAGGAATCCATCGTCGGCGACTCCGAAGCGATGGAGGCCCTGCGTGAAGAGGTCCGCGCCGATATCGCTGCCGAATGCAGGAGACTCAAGTCGTTTCTGGAAGCCGCTTCGGTATGTTGCCCAACTTTCCCGGTGCATACTGTCGCCCGGCCCTCCGCAAACACTCTATCAGCCCAGCTGCCGCCCTGGTCGCTCGTGTGACTGGCAGATCGCCCCCGAGCCAAACCCACTGGCTCCGTCCATCACCCGGCCCAGTCCTGTCCTGGGATCCTCCAAACAACCATGCGTTTGTTATCTTTGGACCCCTTCTCCGGCTGACCCGTGTCTTGCTCCTATCGCCTCTGTCCCTTGGCCACCCAACCCGCGCTGCCTTGGCTGCAGGTCATCGGGGAGATCTCGCCGAGAACGAAGGATATCGTCATCAGCACGGGCGAGAAGCTTGCTGCTCGTCTCTTTGCCGGCGTGCTGAAGAGCCACGTATGTGACTGCTTTGTGCAACTGTCTCTGCATACAATTCCAAAGGCGAGGTTGGCAGCCGCGCCATGAGCGCTGGCTGCTGCTGCCCCTTGGCCGCCAATGATGCCTCTTGCGACTCCACGGCGCTCTGCTGGCATGGTCAGGCCGTGCGCCGGCTCGAGTTGACCCCTTTCCTTGGTGTGTCTCCTTGGTGTGTCTCCTTGGTGTGTCTCCTTGGCCGCTCCCCGAACTGGATCGCTCTGACATGTACCTCCCGCCGTATTCCAGGGCGTCAAAGCCGTCTATGTGAACCTTGAGAAGCTCATCAATCGCTACTTTGACGAAAAGGCCATCGACCAAAAGTTCTACGACTATCTGGCCATGCGTCTCAGCGAGGTTCTCCACAGCGCCGCCTCGGCATACGATGTCGTTCCTGTCGTCACCGGCTACCTCGGACCTGTCCCCGGATCCATCCTTACCACCATCGGTCGCGGATACACCGACCTGACAGCCGCCCTCATTGCCGTTGGTCTGAGAGCGAGTGAGCTCCAGATCTGGAAGGAGGTGGACGGCATCTTCACCGCTGATCCGCGCAAGGCGCCGCTGGCCCGACTCCTGCCTTCCATTTCGCCCGCCGAGGCTGCCGAGTTGACCTACTACGGCTCCGAGGTCATCCACCCCTTCACCATGGAGCAGGTGATCCGCGCCAAGATCCCCATCCGCATCAAGAACACCTTTTCCCCCGAAGGCGAGGGCACCATCATTCTGCCAGAGGAGCAGGACGACGGCGCCGATGCGGACGAGTTGCCCATGTCGCCATCGGGTCGCATCCGCATGCCGCCCCCGCGCCATCCTACGGCCGTTACCATCAAGGACCACGTCACCGTCGTCAACGTTCATTCCAACCGCAAGTCGGTCTCGCATGGCTTCTTTGCGCAGATCTTCATGACCCTGGATCGCAACGGCATCGTCGTCGATCTCATCTCTACCTCGGAGGTGCACATCTCCATGGCGCTGTCGCCCAACGTGCGCGAATACAAGCTCGAACAGGCCCTGACGGAGCTGCGCAAGTACGGCGAGGTCGATGTCATTCCGGATCTGTGCATTGTGTCGCTGGTTGGCCGACAGATGCGCAACATGGTCGGCGCCAGTGCCAAGATGCTCTCGACCCTGGCCAAGAACAAGGTCAACATCGAAATGATTTCGCAGGGAGCCAGTGAAATCAACATCTCGTGTGTCGTGTCCATGGAGCACGCCCAGGTGGCCCTGAAGGCCATCCACGATGACTGCATCCTGGCTAGCATGCTCCTGGCCGAGGAAGAGGAGCACGCGCGGCTGGGCAAGATCATCCCGGCCCTCAGCGTCGTCGATTCGGCGTGCGCGCTGGCTTCGGAAGAGGGCTCCGAGCAGTAGCGGCGAGCAAGTGGATGAGCCTGCTGAAGCCGATCAAGGATCTGCTTTGTCCCCGGGTGGTGCTGACCCCAAGTTCGTTTTGCATACTCCACCGCCCACACCTGCCATGACGGCACATTTGTACAACTGCAGCACTTCCCCTACCCACCTACCCACCCACAACACACCACGCACGGGCCCCCAACGACTCACGACCATCACTTGCATGAGATGCGACGCTCCTCACGAATACATGCTCCACCGGCATCCCGCCACCCTCCCTGAACTCAGGAACAACTATTCGTCTGTTCGCTGCTCGTCGAGCGACAGGAACTGGCGCGCTAGATCGTTCTGCTGTGGGGGGTAGTATGTATTGACAATCGGAGAGTTGCCCAGCCGCGGAATGAGTCGGTGGAAATGTATCGTATGAGGTAGGGATAGTGCAGATATGTGCATCATGTTGGTATGTGCATCATGTTGATATTGCAGCGCCTCGGCGACCGTGGCCGCATGGGTTGCCTGGGGCTTCATAGCCCGATTCTCTTCACGAGTGTTTCGGGGGCGCAATTCCAAAGACCGCCGCCAAACTGCAGCGTTCATCCAAGCCCAGGCCGTGTTTCAGATTTGGGACGGCCAGTCCGACAAATGAGCATCAGTCCGGGTTCTGCGGTTGGTTGTCCGCTGATCTTCACCCTCGCCCCCCAAAAGTGCTCTTGCGCATGGTGCCGCTGTGCCCGCTCGGCGCTATGCATACCTGGGCGCCACCGAGTTGGATTTGAGAAGCATTTCGTCGTACTCGCCCTCGGGATCCGATAGAGCCACGATGGCTCCACCTGCGCCAATGGATACTTCTGAGAGTGACAAGGTCAAAGGCTGCGTTAGCCCCTTACCAGGGACACACATGCTGGAGGAGAGACTCTGGTTGGACCGCACACATTTTCCCGATGGCTCCCGCTCGACGACAGCTTCGCAGACTCCACAAACTTGGCTGCAGTAACGGCGGTCAGAACTTACCTCCTCCAGCAAACACAGCGGTGCGGATCACCACGTTCATCTCGGCCGAACCGTTCAGCCCAATCCAGCCGAGGCAGCCGCTGTACACACCCCGCGGCATGTTACCCTCCAGACCTTCGAGGATCTCGACCGTGCGGCGCTTCGGGGCTCCAGTCATGGATCCCGGTGGGAACGACTGCTTGATGGCATCGATGCAGGTGAGATCCGGTCGCAGGTGGCCCTTGACGGTCGACACGAGCTGGTGCACCGTGGCATAGCTCTCGATCTGCATCAGTGCCGGGACGTGCACTGTGCGCGGGCGTGAGATGGTGTTGAGGTCGTTGCGGATCAAATCGACAATCTATCCAAGGACACGAGTACAGTACAGTGCCATGCAGTGCAATGCAGTGTAGTGTATATGGAGTCAGCGAGTGTCGGGGCAGGACATGGCGGCGGTTGGCCGGCCGACTCGCCACCCGCTCGAGCTATGGCCTCGTACCCACCATCAAGTTCTCGGCTCGGTCCTTCTCGTTCGATTCGAGGTTCTGCTTTCGCCGCTCGTCTTCAAGATGAGCCTCGGCTTCGGTCATGCCGTTCGATCCCGGGTACACACGGGCCACGGTGCCCTTGATGGGCTTCATTTTGACCCATCCGTCGCGCTCAACCTTCAAAAACAGCTCCGGGCTTGAGCTGGTAACAGTAAGGTCCTCCCCGAACCGGATGAATGCCGCGTAGGGCGCTGGATTGCGGCGGCGCAAGTGCAGATAAAAGTCCATGATCTGCGAGGGCGACGGCGGCGGCAGCTGTGCCTTCATCTGTGTTGTGAGGCACACCTCGTACGTTTCTCCGTCGCGAATGGCCACGAGTGAATCTTGGATGCTTTGCAGGTACTGCTCCCGGCTCTGTGCCAGCTTGAGCTGGTTGTTCCGGCCCGGTGCGTTGGGGTCGAGGCGGATTCGCTTCGCATCTGGATGCGGCTGACCCAGATGGTCTCGCTGGCGGCTCTGGCTGCGTTCTTGCAACCCAGCCAGACGCTGCGAGCACACTTCCAACCAGTTTTCGTTCTCCTGGTTGCCGACATCTCGGACGTGGATACAATAGATGTCCCGCTGCTCATGGTCAAAGACCAGAATGCGATCGGCAAACATGAACGACGCATCCGGAACGGACTGGGCCGAGACTGTCTGGAACCTTCGAGAGGCTTCACCAACATGGTTGGTGCTATCGCAACTGGCTGCGACGTGCATGCTCTCGGTCTTCATCTCGTATCCAAAATAGCCCACCAAGCCGCCGTGAAAGTCGAACGGGATTTGATCCATACTCAGATCTGTCGGCTCTGTGACGAGGCGATCGCTCATGTCCGGGCCCATGCCAAGGTGTTGCATTCGGTCGGTGAGCCAGGCGAAAAAGTCCTCATGGACGGTGCGGGCCAGCGAGACGACCTCCTTCTTGTTGGGTATGGAGCCGAGGTGCGTCAGAGTAACCTCTCGCGTCAGCGTGGAGTATTGGGCCGTGAAGCTGTTATGTATGGAGTTACGTATTCGTCGGGAGTCGTAATCAGCCACAACTCAGTGCAATGTCGCATAAGCAGTAAAGCGCTGGCTGCAACGACAGAATGCGATGCAAAGCGATAGCCCAATAGACTGACGACTCGGATCGCACCTGAGCGGGCCGCCTCCAGCGCCCATGAATGTGAATCGACTTCGGTTCTTCTCGACCTACACGTCCCAAAGCGCCAATGAGCGTGCCGAGACAAGATTGGATCCATCCGACGCTGCATCGACTTGAAGCCCGCCGTTCAAGCACTTTCAGCCCGCTCGCCTACCTTGGCAGAGTCCAGCCAGTAACAAACTGGCTCGTCCGAAAACATATCCGAGAAGACTGTTTCACAGTCGCACCATGTCTGCGCAAGCTTCTTTACAGCGATTTTGATGTTGCTCGGGCGCCGGGACTCGATGCCGGGACACAGCGGGCCTGGAATGGCGGTAAATTCGCTGAGGGACGAATGCGGCTCTGGTCTGGGGAACGACACGCCCTTTGGGCAGCGGACATTACCGATTGTGAGCGATCCATAATACATTCCAACAAACAAAGATATAGAGCGCGAGCTGGCCTCGGGTCGCATATGGATGTAAGGCATCCAGGCGCACGGATCCTCACTACAGCTCTATGCTGTGAGCCTGACTCTGTGGTATACCTGCCGCTTCAAGTACTCGAATGTGAGGTCGCGGAAGTTGTCGAGAAGAGTCTGCCCAAACGAAGTGCAGATGGATTCGGGATGGAATTGGAGACCCCAGAGCGGCTTTTCCCTGTGCTGGAGGGCCATGATGATATCACGGCGATCAGGGTCCGAGCCGGGGCAAGAGGACGACCATGCGATGGGCACAATGCACTCGGGCAGGTCTGTGTCGAGCAGCGCATCGAGGATCCAAGTTAGTTGTCAGCGTGCGAGTACCAACTGGGATATAAAACCGCTGATTTGACGGCGAAACTCGACTCGGCAGCGATATCGGAGATTCATACGGTTGCCTGACCAATCCCGGCCGGTCCTCCAAAAAGTCGAGTCCATAGTTGGTGCACATACCGGCTGGAGAAACCACAAGTGAGTGGTATCGCACAACACTGAACGGCGACGGAACGCCATCGAAAATGGACTTTGCGAGTCCAGGCGATGCCAAGGTATCGTGATGGAATACTTGGCTCAGTCGACCATGGACCGGTTCGTTGGCATGAACCACCTGCACCCGCAGGTCGAGTGTTCAGGCGTCGGCGTGTGCATGTGCATGTGCGAAGAGAGTTGTAACATTGCGAGATCAGTTGTGAGATCAGCTGCAGCGACTGAGATCGACTGGACCGAGTCGTTACTGAAACGTTGGCTCGTACCTTGCCACCATACACCAGTGCAAGACCCTGGTGACCGAGACAGACTCCCAGGACCGGGATGGTGCTGTGGAGCAGCAGCTGCGAATTGATGCCGAAATCCTGCATGGCAAGCACGCCATCGTCGGAAAGCAAGCGGCCGGCAGAAGGAGCAGAATGATGAGCGCAACAGTCAGCGAGGAGCACCCAGTTAAAGGTTGAGGAAGTTGTGCTGCATGTCGGTCGCGGTGGCAGGGAGGCACTTGCCTCGGGTCGGTCGGGAGATCCAGGGCCTGGAGAGATGATGACATTGTCGACATGCGGGAGAATGTGGTCGCGTACAAACTCCCTGCATTGAACGCAGGAGCGATAGAGGAAGGAACAGAGTCTCAGCATGTGTCCGATGGATGCGATGCGACGGCCGAAGCGTCAGACTGGCGCAATGGAGGCAGAGGAACGGCGTCCCGGAGCAAAGGAAACGAGACAAGCGCATAAGGATCGCTGACCAGCTGAATTGGTCGTTGCGAATCACGACTGGGAGAGGTCCGCCTTGGACGGACGCATATTGGTACAGATTGAAGGTGTACGAGTCATAGTTGTCGACAATCAGGGTCCGGATGGACGCTTTCATGGACCTGCAGTCGGTCTGCATCTGGGATTTGCTGGAACGGATGTGCATGGGTGCCATGCTGGCGAATCAAAGCAAGGATCTGGAATCAGCAACCGCAACACCGAAGCAGCAGGATGGAAGCCGCTGGCTTGGAAAGGACGTGAAAAATGCTCCATGCTCTCTATCGCGCGGATGCAGCGGCCATGGCTGTGTAGCCTCCCTCACCTGCACGGATGCTCAAGCGAGAGGAACACAAATAGCCGACTCGGGGCAACGAAACGAGAGCGAAAGGATCAGAGCCACTCCAGCGGACGGCAGGGAAGGACGGCAGATGCCTGTCGAGGGTGAATCGCAATCGCCGATGCCAGGGACGACGAGAGGCAGTGTGCCGGCCCGACGGGGAGTGTGTTGATGTTTGCGGCGTCTGTTGGGGAGGCTGAAAAAAAGTTTGTCGTAACATTTGTCAAGGGCCAGTGGGGTGCGTGTGAAAGCGAGGCGAGGCGACCACAAAAGGCAGGCCGTTTGCCCTGGAAAGGCAACCATCGAACGGCGCTGCTGCGCACCTCCCCAAAGCCGCGGGGGGCTCGCCGTTGGGGGTCGGGCAGCATGTGCGGGTGCGGGACGGTGCGAGGCGGGCCGGGAAGGGGCTGCATCCATGGCCGAGACGGATGTTGATTGCTGCTGATGCTAATATTGCTGTTGATATTGCTGTTGATATTGCTGTTGATATTGCTGTTGGTGCTGTGGGCAGTGCGACACCGGCTCGATCCAGCACGACACCGGCTCGATCCAGCACGACACCGGCTCGATCCAGCACGACACCGGCTCGAGCCAGCACGACACCGGCTCGAGCCGTATCGGCTGCGTCGCACCGCCGCGTGACCCCGTGCGCAGCGACCACAAGACCACGCCACCGCCGTCGCACTCGACCGTTGTCCTTCGTCGACGTCACCCCCTTCGACACCATCGCCAGCTTCGGCCCAGCTCCATCGCCAGCTCCATCGCCAGCTCCATCGCCAACACCGTCACCGATATCGGCTTCTCCACCAGCCGCTGCCCTCGGCCGAGCCTCGATCGCCTCCTTCTCAAAGCCGTGGTGCGTTGTCCTGCTCGTGCCGCTCCGCGCTGCGCCTGCCTGTCCTGGTCCGATATCCACCCGGACGGTCTCATGTCCGCTCCGGGGGAGACCCTCACCCTTCGCTGGACAGGCACGCCGATGCCAACGTCCTGATGCAGCATATGCCTCTCCCTTCATGCGGCCGCTTTTCGCCTCGTCGCTGGGCCGCCCATATCAACGGACACGGCAATGTCTCGGCGGCAACTAACCCGATCTCTGGCTCACATTTTCCCCATCTGTTCGTCTTTCCGCTCTTCATCGGCTCTCTGGGGCTGACTCGCACTCGGGACCTCGTTGGGACCCGCATCGCCTTTCATCTCGCTGTCGGAACCGCCGTGGCGTCCAACGTCCGCACTCTCGAACGATACGCCTCGCCGTGGCAACCCTGGCTTCGTCCTGCACAGCTTTCGTTTGCCTCGGAGCGCCCTGCCTCATAAATAGCACTCGACTTTGGCCCCGCTTTGCCCTGTGTCGTTCTCCTGTGCTCCAACTGCCTCATTCCATCTCGCGCTCGCATACGCCTTCACGACACACAAGCCTATCCGCGAGAGTTGCCCATATCTATACAAGGCGTCCTTCTCGACACCACCCTGAATAGCAGCAGCATGAAATTCTCGACATCGATCCAGGCGTACCACGCTTCATCCCAGAGCCGCCAGAGCAAGCCTGCAACGGCGCCGGTCGATATCACCGTCTCGCTTCCCTCTTGCCAAGACGGGTCCACGGATCTGCTCAAGTCCCTCGAAAGCTGGTTCCAACTGGCTGTATTTCGGTTCGAAATCACCTCGGGGGTCTATATGATGGAGCCTTGGGAAAAGATCACTTTCTGTGAGTATTGATGATCGAGCGAGACCGGTGTCCGGGCTGCCGCTCGCCGACACCATCGGCGGCTGTTTGTTGTTTGCATCTGCAGCTCTGCTACGCTCCCAGGCACTTGTGTCTCTCCGATGGTCCATAGCACCTCCCCCGATGGGTCACGACGCACCGCTTTGATCGATCTCCAACCGAGCGCCACTCGGCGACAAGATGGATGTATCCTGCACTTGCGTGGTTCTACCATTTCCTGTGTCGGAAGCCACTTGATGGAGCACCGGTGCGCTTTATGCGCCATATGCCTTGTGTGCATTCCCTCGCCCACACAGTCGCAGTACTGAACGCTCTCCTATTTTTGCCCTTCTAGACGGTCTGATGTTCCTGTTCTTTGCCCTGGCGACCAATGCGATTTACCACCACATGCCCGTAAGTCCAGATGATGCTGTGGTTGCCTCACTCTTCGATGCAAGTTGCTGAGTATCGGGTGGTGAAAGCAGCACCGTATCCGAACTGACGACTCTGGTCGTGCCCACCATTCTCAGTCCTGGACACCCTTAGCCGGCCCAAGCTAAGAAGCCAGTCTGTTCGATCTCGGTGTGCCCAAGTCGTCCCGACATGCAATAATTATCTAGCGCTCGCGTATATGCCAAGCCGGGCCCGGGCCTCACCGTAGTGGTATCACGCGCTCTCCGATTGCCGCGATCCTGCCAGCAAGGTGCGGCGCAGACTCAGAGGATCAAGTTGGTAATGATGATGGCTGGATGCAGATGAGCCCTTGTAGTTTTTTCTTCCTGATTGGTGATATCCTTCTCCCTCTATTGCCTTGCCATCAATCGCTTGCGCCGGAAGCCGATGCCGGCCCCAGCGTGTTTCCCCAGTGATGTTTTTCAATCCCCTTAGCCGAGCCATGCAGTGCTCGCAAAGCGAGACGGGGTACCCTGTTTTGGAGGCCATTGGCCGATATTTTTTTTTTTTGGATTCTGAATACACACCCGTTCATGCAGTGTTTCGGAGGAGCATCGCCATGAGGATGGGTCTGGTGTGGTTGCGCCCATAGTTTCCAAAGTGCTGAGTGCTTCGGTGCGACTGGAGAGCATCTCTCTTTCTCTTTGAAAGGCCCGGTTCGTTGGTACCGGGTCGCCCGTCTTCAGCGAGCTTGGCATCTGAGTATCTGGTCATCTGGGTGAATGCAGCCCGTACCAGTGCCCAAGACATGCTGTGTGGCTCTGGTGGGAGCCGTTCTTGGCTGGCTGGACTGGCGTGGCGCAGGCAGCACTGGACATGGCGCAGCCCAGAACGTGACTTCCGCCTGACTGCCACGGTCACGGGACCGGCCGCGCTCGCCGTCGTCAAGGGCCGCTTTCGCTGTGCTCTGCCTCTGGGTCCGCATCAGCACCAGGCCCGCAACGCCAGCCCAGCAGTCCGGTGAATCCGATCCCGCCAAGGTTCGATATCGGGTGTGTGTTTCGCAGCGAACGGCGCTGTGCTCGTGCCGATGCTTTTCCGCTAAGGGGTGTGCCATAGGCTCCATATTCGGCAAGCGGACTCGCGATCTCGGGCCGCTCATCGTCGATTTCCCTCCCCCTTCCGATTTCATCCAGAGCCGACCAAGCGCTCAGCACCCTCCCTCGACGGCAAGACACTGATTCATCTGGGGTCGCGACTCGCACATTGCCAGCGTGAATAAGCTTGGCCAGGAGATCTCGATCCAACGAATAGCATCCGCACGCATCGCACCAGCCTTCGATCGCATTGACCCTGCCGACCTCGTCGAGATATATCCAAGCAAATCATCACACAAAAAATGCTTCCGCTCAACCTGCTAAACGCTGCCGTTGGCCATCCTGTCCTGATCGAGCTGAAAAACGGTAGGGTCGAGGGGGAGGCGGCGCATGGCAATCGATGGGAGCGTCTGAAGGGCTATCTGGTCGAAGGATTCGGGCTGTGCAGGATCGCATCGGGCTGCTGAAGACAATCTCCGAAGTGCGCTCAGATAGGGCCATGTATATTTCTGTTGGAGATATGATCTGATGCGATTCTTTGGTATCCTCGCTCGCGATTGTCGATGCAATCGATCGCTTTGCTCATTTCCTGGCTCACCCCTTCACTGATACCCGAACGACAATCAACCCAATTCAAACCCATGGGGGCTCTCGACCAACTGCTTCCACCATCCCGAAACGGCAACACCGACGTCAACACCGATCGCCGAATATGTCTCTCGATGGACGCATGCCGTTGTGCATGGTATCCAGGCGAGTCCTACAACGGCATTCTCGTCTCATGCGACAACTGGATGAACGTCTCGCTCCGCGAGGTGATCCAGACCGGGGCCGACGGCGAGCGCTTCTGGAGGCTGCCCGAGGCCTACATCCGCGGCAACACCGTCAAGTATCTGCGACTGAAGGATGAGGTCCTCATCAAGGCCCTCGAGAAGAAGCGATACGAGCAAAAGTCGGGGGGCCACCACGATCGCGACGGAAACAACAACAACAACAACCGAGGACCTGGCGGCGGACGAGGCGGCTCATCAGCAGGATCGAGAGGCGGCCGTGGTGGCCAGCGCGGACGAGGCGGTGGACGGGGCGGCAGCCAGCAGTAGATCCACTCCGCCCAACATCTGCTGTCTTTCATGGAACCGACTAAACCTTGGCTGCCGGATCCGCTGCAAGACAACCAGTAATACAGTGTGTTGAAGTGGCAATTGGACACATCGTCTCATTCGGACAAACACGGCGTGGTCGGACCATAGCACACACTCGATCAAGTGGGTCAAATCGTTTCCCTGTGTGAGGCAGATGCATGGAGTGAGTGAGTGGGCACGATGGGGACCAGCGAGCCGCTACAGATGCAGTCACTGCAGGCCAGAGCAAGAAGCCATATCTCAAATGAGGAAGGAAGAAACCAGGGCAAAGAGCAATATCCCTGGTTTGGGTACAAATTAAAGTCGCTCAGCCAGATCGATCAACATCAACCGATCAACAAGCCATCAGCGTGTCAAGATTTCCTGTTTCACAATGAGCTCGCAATAAAAGCCAAGGCGGCTCCTCCCCTCTCCTCCTTTCGTCGATATCAATCCCCTGCATTGGTTTATTTTTGCTCGAGCGGATCTGCAAGCCCTCCGTATTGCGCATGGTAATGGTGAATCTATTCATGGGAGATGGACAGCCAAAAGTGCAAACAAGAAAGGAATAACCCCGCCTGATTCAGCGGATGTCATCGAGTGTTGGGAAGATGGTCTGCGGCCGCTTCATCTGTGACCGGCCATCGCAAGTCCGTGACAGTCCCCAGCCAGAGAAGGGCATTTCGATCTTCCCCCTCACTCTGGCTGTGCTGTCCCTGCTTCTCTAATGCATGCTTGCTCCTCCTCCTCCCCCGGATGTGAATTTGCTCTCGGTTGCGGGACGGATCGAGTGACTATCGCCTCCTTACAATTGGCTTGGCATCCAGCGAGTCGAGCGACAGGCTCTTGATGCGGCCGGGTGCGGGAGGCGGAGTTGCTGAAAGCGCATATCGCCATCCCAGTCCAAAGCAAATCTAATCCGACTCAGCAGAGAGGTAGTAGCGGGTCTTGGACATGACGTAGCTGGCCTGGTCGGGGAGGTAGTGGTGGACGGCGTAGACCATCAGGGCCAGGAACAGGACCAAGATCGCATCTGTGCAGAGGAGGCAGGGGAAGGAGGGCCTGATTTCAGCAACGGCTCGGTGTTCGACGGTTGGCGTTGCGGGTGCATCCGTGCACACCGCTGGTCGCCGGTGCAGGAGGCAGAATGTGCATTCAAAGGAGTCTTTGGCAGGCTCCCTCGGCTGCTCCCTCAGGCCAAACAAGCCGCCAAGCAAGCAGGTGAGCAGAAATCCAGCCCGCCAAGAGGCAAGAGCAATCGATGCGGAAAAGCGTACTGAAGATGGCCTTCTCGATGGGCTCGAGCATGTACAGCCCCAGGGTGAGCTCGTACTGGAAGATCTTGACGCTGACGGCCTTTTTGATATCGGAGAAGACACCCATGATGTGCGAGCGGCTGCGACGACGGCGGATGTGCGCTCCGGAAAAGGTAAGGTGGATTGATGAGGACGCAGGGCGGGTGACGATGGGAACGGGCTCTGGCGGGAAGAGGAACGCGGCGAGACAGGCAGGACGAGAGAGGGAGAGGGAGAGAGGCCTTCTCGCTGGGCTGTGCAAGTTGCCGCTGTGCTGTCGTCTGTGCTGTCGCTGCATGCTGTTGCTCTCGCTCTGTGTCGGCTTGCTGCGCGTCACACACGTGCGACCGCGTCCATGAACGCCGCGCGTTTCTGGCACATGTTGCGAGCGAAACGACACCAGACCCGACAGCCTTGGTCATCCTGAGGCATTCTGGATGGTTCCCTCGCCAGTGAGTCTGGTGCGGATCGCAGCGTTTGTTGTGTGTATAGGAGGGGTTCTCAATGCCTTTTATTGTGGATGAGAGTGAGACCGTGAAGCCGATGCATCTGCTGGCGATACACTTAACCGTCCTTGGACATCAATTTCTGCGAGAGACCGGGAACACCGTGGATCAGCACCGCATGACCAGATACGATCAAGTAATCTGCATCGAGGACCCACGACTGGCTGCCAGGCGGTGCCGGCTCTACTCACCTTGATTTCAGCAATGGCCTTGCCGGGGTTGAGTCCCTTGGGGCAGGTGCGGGCGCAGTCTGGGGTTCAGAGCAAGAGGGTAAGAACGACTGGCCATGTCGTCCAGTGTGTGGGAGGGAGGCAGCCCGCTGGGAGACACCTCGGAGCCACTGTAGACCTATGCAGAGTTCACAGCAGATCACTTGTCGCCGCAAGACTCGGCAAAGGCAGTGCTCCGGTCGTTCCAATGGCTCAACTTACTCATGATGGTGTGGCAGCGGTAGACCGAGAAGGGATCCTGCAGCTGCTCGCGTCTCTCGACACCAAAGTGGTCGCGAGAGTCGATCATCCAGCGGTAAGCCTGCATGAGAACAGCGGGGCCAAGGTACTTGTCCTGGTTCCACCAGTAGCTAGGGCACGAGGTCGAGCAGCAAGCGCAGAGAATGCATTCATAGAGACCGTCCTGGAGACACCGGCGAGATAGATCAGAGACATGAGCTCGCGGATCGCGATGGATTTGCATGGCTGCACGCTCCGAGACATCAGCCACAGGAAAACATATGAAGAGTGGTACTTGCCAGCTTCTGGCGGTCAGCAATGGTTTGGAGGTTTTCGCGCTCGGGAGCGGGGGTCTTTTGCTTGAGGAAGGGCTCAATGGACTTGTATTGCTTGTAGAAATGGGTGAGATCTGGGCAGGGTCGATCGTCGGCACGCAGCCACAGAGCCAGGTCGCAGCTGGTAAGTTTACGGCTCATTCAAATCTGCCTAGTCGCCGCGTCGGTGCTGGACGAATCAATGCCCGTTAACTTGACCGATGAGTCGAACACAACGCAGGCGATGCTCACCGGGTACGAGATCCTTGACGATGTACATTTGAGGAAGAGGGTAAATTTTGGTCTCGCTGGCGGAGCGGTCGATGCGGCTGAGACAGGCAAGGGTATTACCGCCATTGATGTTCATGGCGCAGGATCCGCAGATACCTGCTCAGGCCGAGTGTGGAATCACAATTGCACATTCGATCGCGTGGATGGCCGTGAGCAGGGCAGGTGATGAATAGCAGAGCATACAGGTTTTAGAAGAGCGCAACCTTCGCAACACACAGCCAGCGCTTGCAGAACTCGACCGAGGCTCCATCACATAGTGCCCAATGGCGTCGATATTACCTTCACGGCAGGAGCGGCGGAAGGTAAGAGTGGGGTCGATTTCGTTCTTGATCTTGATCAAGGCATCCAAGACCATGGGGCCGCACTGGTTGAGGTCGATGGTGTACGAAGCCAGGTGGGGCTTGGTGGCAGGGGTGTCGGGGTTCTGTGTGCGCGTGCGGATGCGACAGAAACGAGGGATATGGGTTTGGTGAGCAAAACCACAGCAGCAGTTCCGAATCGGCTCGATCAACATGATGAGCGCGCCAACGCGATCCACCGATCCGATATGCAACAGATATCGGATGACTTGGGTGGGGAGTCGATGCCGACGGCCATGACGCCACTCGAGAAGGCCAACGGGTCCAGCGCTAGTCGCAGCATGAATAGCACGGAAGACAAGGCGCCGCGGTTGACGCTGATGTTGGCACGGCGAGATGCATGCGTGCATCTGCTTCGAGCCCGGGCTCTGGCAAGGTTGCTTACCCAGCGGTAGATCTTGAAGGTCTTCTTGTGCTCAGGCTTCTGGGTGGTGGTGGCCATGGAAGCAGCACGGGGAGCATTGAGAAGAGGAGCCTGCATGGGAATCACAGACGGTGTCAGCACAGGAAATCACCCACGCTTGCTTGGCCAGGGCCCAACACGACCGTGTCTGCACGTCAATCACTGAGCCAGACGAGCAGCCTTGACGAGCAGTCATTCCATGTCCCGGCATGAGCTATCCAAAGGATGGCGATGACGAAGAGCAGACAGATCCAACGGCGTTCTCGGGCTCGGAACTTTGGACTGCGTCGCGGATAAAGCTCGGCTCGCGAAGACACCCTTGACAACACGCCCTGGGCCAACGGCGACGAATGCTCGCCAACCTGGCATCGCCGTGACGCAAACAGCAAACCGGCATCAATAACGTACAATCAAGGCGCTGCGGGACTGAGCCACAGCTCTCTTGGAGGCCAGGGAAAAGGCAGACATGGTCGAATAGCAAGCGAGGCGATGGAGCCGATCGTCCGAGAGGATGGGAGAAGCGAGAGAGAGGTGCGCTCGGGGGGTTCGGCGGCGACGTTCACAGGGCAGCGAGTATGGCTGACAAGAAGAGAGGATGCGCTTGGATCCAAGGGCTCTGTTCTTGATGCAATGCGACGAGAGCGAGAGATCTCCTGCCGACCAGACTCGGACGTCCGTTCCTTTCTCTGTGGAGGAGAAGAAAAGGCCAAAAATCAGACGAAGCGCAAGCCTGTGGCAAGCGGCAAAAAAGCAAAAGCTTGTGGGCGAGCCGAAGCCGCAAGGCACACGCGTGTGTGTGTGTGCGGCCGCAGACAATGCCCGTGACGCGCGTGTGTGTGTGCTGCTCTCGCTGCTGGCTCGCCAGCCTCTCGCTGCACTCTCGCTGGCCTCGCGCCTCGCCGAGGCGGTGCGGTCACATGCCCTCGGAGCAATTTGCCTGCGCAGTTCACGCGCAGCCATGTGGATGTGGATGTGGATGTGGATGGCCCCGTTTCACATCCTATCGGCTCTCGTCTGTCGAGCACTTCACGTGGAGCTATATTGCATTCGATCGTTTCACCCGTCCAGCGCAATGCCGCGGATTCCTGCCACTCGGCGAACCATGTCCAGATCCCCAAAGGTGTCGTTCTCCTCGGCTGCCTGTCCCGCCAGCTTGGCCGCAAATTGCGACTGGTACTCGTCGACAGTGGCTTGGAGCAGGCCGCAGAGTCGCCGCAGCGACACCACCAACTCGATATCCATGGCATCGTAGACGTTGCTGATGTAGCCGATATCTGCCAGGAGCTGCTTGCGTCCGTCTTCACTCAGGCACCGAATGCCCATGATAACATTGACGTACTGCACCATGCTGCCGCGGCACACCGACGTGATCCACAAATGGGTCGCCTCGAGGCTGTCGTCGCTGGGGTCAGCACCACTGCTTTCCGCTCCGGGCTCGCTCGCTGGAGCCTCGGCCTGAAAATCCTCCTCCTTCAGGTACGGCAGCCCCCGAATTGAGAAGGCCAGGGCTTCGTCCTCCAGGTAGAGCTCCAGCTGATGGGGCAGCGTGACCAGATACTCGCCGATCCGCGTTATGTACGGCTGCGGCGAGAAGCTAAACTGCGGCACTTGCAGATTGAAGGGGCCCGTGGTCGTCGGAAGGGCGGCTCCCCACAAAGGCATTACCGGAACGTCCATGAGGTGCTTCTCAATCATGCTGAACATGGTATCGAAGACGAATCGCTGTGCATATCCAGTGAAGCCAGCAAGGGTGCTGCGGACTTCGGCGGAAAACCCGGGGATGCCTTCGGCCGCTGTGCGTTCGCCCACTTGTTCGTAGAGGCTCGAGAGGGCAAACGAGTTGAGGGTTGAAAGGCGCAGCGAGCTGCGTGCACCTTGGCACGAGTCTTCCTCGAGATCCAAGGCATCGGCCTTGGCGGGATCTCCGGGCTCTTCGTGGATAAACTCGACCCTTCGCTTCATATGCGCCAGCCAGGTGCAGAACTGACCCTCAAACACCTTCATGCGCTTGGAAAAGGAGCAGCATACTCCGAGGACCCGCAGACCGACCTGGAAATTGGACCACTCCTGGGTGGCCAGATCGGAGTTGGCGAATTCAAGGGCATCGGACGACGCCGTTGCTGTGCCGGCGGCAGACGAGTGAGCCCCTGTGCCAGTCTTTGCGCCGGCCTTGCTCTCGATTCCAATGTCGTATCGCGTTTGCTGCACGATTGCACGGTACTGATCAACGACCTTGACAAAGTAGTAGCGCAGACTTGCAATCAAATCGAGGGCTCCAAAGCCAGAGGTCAGGGTGCGACATCGCGCAAATGCCCCCTCGGCAATCGTAAAGATCTGCCCGGTAGTGTCCGTCATCATCTGCGTTGTCTCCATAAAGTCGGTGCGTGCGTCTGTCTGCAGCACCTCGAGCAACTGGCGGACGAGCAGCTTCTTTTCCTGATCGCCATAGTGCGTCTGGAAGGACAAAAAGGGCTCAAAGAGCGCTGTCTGCCATCGGTCGGAAGTCAGCGACTCACTGCTCCCAAGATGCGTCGACAGGGCATACGCGCTCTTGAAGTCGATCTGGATCATGGACAGCAGCTTCTCGATCTGGCAGCCGAGCTTGGATGCCGACTGATAGGCTTCGACGATAAAGAGTAAACCGTCGTCGGCAGCGGCCCTCTTTGTGAGCACATTCGCGAGGCTTGGATCGACGGTCGCAAAAATTTCGTACAGCAGCCCATTCATGATCTGCTTGGCGTTTGGGAAGACCAAGGCCGACCAGGTGTATTCCTTGTTGAGCAGGATCAGGATCTGCTCGAAGAATTGGCCGAGGGCGCCGGCGCGCTGTGTATCTACATCGTAGAGCGAGCTCGGGCCGGGCGAGACAGCGGGGCTGGCAGATGCCACGCTTGTCCAAGAGCGCATCAGAGGAGTCTTCTTGGATAGAAAATAGTAGTAGAAAAACTGGTCGCTCTTCTGGATGTTCTCGAAAATCTCAAAGAGCCGCTTGACCGTGTCGGTGTCGTGCTCGGCAAGGGCAGAGACTAACTGTGTACTCGAAGTGATCTCGAGCTGATTCTGGAGCTTTGTCAGCAGCTCCAGGCGAGCGCTGTAGTCGGCCGTGTTGGCGAGGAGCCCGAGCGACTTTTGAGCCTCCTTCAGTCGCAGCGCGGCCTTGTGGTAGTCGCCCGAGTCAAAGAGACCCTCGATCTCGATCGACAGCGAGTTCCAGTTCTCGGCTTCTTTGAGAGCGTCGCGAGTCTGCTCCATGCGGCCCCGCACGACGTCGAGGCGACCGAGGTGATCGATGGCCGAGCCTGTTTGGGTCTGTGTCGACTCGAGCTCGAGCTTGGCGGTCTGGATCAACGCCTTGAGGGCTCTCGAGTCCTGACGGATGTATTCAATGTCGTGATAAGATTGGGAGATGCTCCCAACCATGTCCTTGGCGAGCTGATGCAGCTTGTAGGCGGCATCCTGGCTCGAAAGGTGCAGCTGAGTCAGGAGCTGGGCGACGTGCTGCTCCGTCGAGAGTCCGGGGCCGGCAACTACACGAGAGGATGAGTCGCTGCTTCCCAGCGAGAGCTGCGAGTCCGACTGCGTCAGGATTGGATCCGATTTGGCCAGAGCAGGCGCGGCCGCGGCGGTTGAGGAGGCAGCATCGGGCCCTGTCGCATTCAGGGCCAGGTTGATCCAGGACTTTGGGTCAAAGCTGGGATGGCCAAAGTCGGCGAGATCGATGGCTGGACGTGACGCATACGGCTGCTTCTTCAGCAGGCTCGGCAGAAGCTGCTCGGGCGAAGCGTCGTCGCCGGCGACAGAGGCTGGGTCGATGGGCAGGGGCATTGGCAGGACGGCATGGGGTGAGAGGGGAGGAGGCGGATTGATGCCGCGCCAGATGCAGGGCTTGTTCGGCGAGCAGGAGACACCAGCGAGACGCGAGCGAGACACCAGCGAGACGGTCTCGCCGAGACGCCGCCCAAGTTCCGACCGTGCCTGTGGATCGAACAATCCGGTGGTCCTGATCTCGCCCTGTTCGCCCAATGGTCTTGATCTCGCCTGCGAACCCGGTTGCGGCTCCGTCGACAAGTTCAAACGACATTGGCTCTGACGATCCGTCGAAGACGATCCATTCAAGCCCGATCCGCTCGGCCATCAACGCACGCCTCAGCATTCCAACAGTCGCTCTCCACACCACAATCCATCCGCTGCTGATTCCATGAGCCGACCAGCCAGCCTCCGGGCCCTCGCCCTCCTGCGCCCATACTATGCATCTCTGCTGTCCAAGCCAGCTGTCGCATCGGCCTCTGTTCTCCCGCGGCTCCCATCGGTCATCCGTGGGCACGCCAGCCCCGTTTCTCCGTGTCCTTCGAGCTGGGCGCAGTCCAGTCCGAGTCTGCGCTATCACTACTACTCGTCATCGTCCTCGTCCTCGTCCTCGTCGCCGTCGTCTCCGGCAAGCGATTCCACCTCCCAGCCGGTTGGGCAAGTCAAGGCCAAAATGTTGATCGGGTTCACTTGCAAAGTGTGCCAGACCCGCTCGCACAAGTTCATGTCCAAGGCATCCTACGAAAAGGGCGTCGTCATCATTCGCTGTGATGGGTGCAAGAACCTGCATCTGATCGCCGACCACCTCGGCTGGTTCGACTCCCAGTCGCCTCCAGGTACCATCGAGAACATCATGAAGGCCAAGGGCGAGACCGTCGTGCGCTTGCACACCAATCTGGAGGGCCAGCTCGAGGCCGCTAAAGAACACGGTGCCAACGTCGATGACTTTGTCATGCCCGCTGCCGACAACTCGATTGCTGACCTGCAGACCCTGGCCGACCAGGAGGATGGCATGCTGGAGTGGCTACCGAAGGCTGTTGCTGAAGCCGATGAGTTCATTGCTGCTGCAAAGAAAAACAACGAGCTCTGAGGCGACAGACACATCCGGTGCGACTCGCGATCATGCTCACAGTCTGGACACACTCGACCATGCCTCTCTCCCTCACCCGGATTCTGAGATTAGACTGCTTTCTGACTCTTGAATACAAGCACCGTTTCATCACCGTTGTTGGCACCGACTACCCATGGCTGGCTTCTGGACCGGGCAAGTCCTGAATGCACGAAACCAATCTCTCCGACGATTGACGATCGTATCGTGGCCAGCTTCGCGCCCGTTGGGACATTGCCGTTTCGACCGGAACGCACCCGCAGCAAGTACTCGGCATAGTAGCGGGTGGAATGGTGCTCTAGCTACAACCGGTCGGCATAATTGTATTCGGAGGCCAGAAATATGCGAACACGGCTCTAAGCAAAGCGGCCTGCTGCACCCGATGAGTCCTGTCAGCTGTGGGCGCTGTGCCGACAAGGCTGACCTAGCGGCGATCCACAGTCCAATTTGGGTCCTGCAGCCGTCGGTTGCTTCGCAGGGTCATGAGTTTGAATTGCATCGATGAGCGGTTGCTGCCTCGGGCCAGCGCTGCTAGCTGTCCTTCTTGGTTTTGCCAACGCTTTCCTTCTCCTGTCGCTGCTTCCTGCGCTCTCTCCAGTACTGAAGTAGTGCCGAGAGGAGAGGCACCGAGATCGGCACAAACAGCGGCATGTAGACGGCAAACTTGTGTTCATCGGGGAAGTAGAGCAGCGACACCATGGTTGGATCAAAGAAGGCGCTCTCGGATAGCACGATTGCGGTGGTTGCGTGCTGGGAGGCTGTATCGATGTCGCCGCGAGCCAGCGCCTGGTAACCCTGCATGATTGGTGATATGGAAAACGGGTGCGATGTCCAGAATAAGCCCGGGCAACGCACGACGGACAGCATCACAGCACAACGACGCGAGACACATTCGTCATCGACTGACCTGATCGAGGGCCTCGAGTGACCCCACAACCTTGGTGCGAATCTCGTCCAGCACGACCATGTTCTCCATGTCGCTGATGAGCGTCGCCAATGAGTTGAGCGTCGCAATCGCGTCGAGCAGGTTCTGAGCCGTTCTCTTCCGAATCAGTCGCGCAAGTTCCCACTGAGTGATGCCCTTGGATGGAGACGATTCCACGGTAATCTCAAAGTCGAATGGAACGGTCCGGAGCCGTCGCCCCAGTCGCGTGGCTTTGATGCCCAGGAGTCCACGAAGCTGCCCCAGGAATATCTCCATGATGGGCTGGAGCTCCCAGGACCGAAAGTGCCTATGCTCTCCCAGAGCAATAGCGGGGTTCTCGATGGCGACACCACCCCACTGCGGGATCAGGAAGGCATTGGTCCCAACGATGTGTTCTGCGAGAGGACAAGACAGAACCATGGTCAAGCTAGCGGACCGACGCATAGGACCGCGTTGCTGGCTAAACGCAATGCCAGCACTGGAGGCGTGCTGCCGCTGATTGACCAGAATCGACTCCGCCATTGCCCACCTTTCGAGTCGAGCAGATACAAGGGACTTGAGGAGTGCGAGGGAATATACAGAAGAAAATTGAGCGGCGGATTGGACGAGACTGCCGAAGCTGTGTGAAACAGGCAACTGGATGAGCCATTACGAAATGGTGGCCCACCCGAGCATGCGTTCTGGGAATTCACGAGTCACTGCCGGGAGCAGGCTGCAGATTCTTCAGACACAGGCTGGAAATCGTATCTTGGTCAGTATGGCTGTCAATGGCGTACCCAAGTTCCATTCGGCCGAGTTGACGAAACTCGGGAGCACATCTGTTGGCAGGACATGGATTGCTGTGCCAGATTCCGGAAGCACTCGCCGGCGGGGAGTCACCGAGAGCGGAGCATAATTCTGAATCTGTTGGGGGGGGGGAGCCACACACCCAGCGCGCGATGGTTAGTCGGTCTGGATCCACCGCTATCTGTGCTGCTGATGCATGGCTGCCCGGCTCTCGTACACCGCCAGGGACGATCATGGAGCCACCAGGGCAAAGTGCGTGCATGGACAAACCTGCGAGCCCACTTTGAACTTTGAGATGCCTTCCAGCTGATCCAGGAATGGTGCAATATATTCTGTATGTTGAATACGAGGGGTTGTATGAATAGTAGTCGGTGCCGCAGAAGCATCAGAGTACCAATGATAACGACTGGGAGCGGCTCGGAGAAAGTAGACGAAAGGGCCTGCTCACCATTGACGGCACCACGGATATCCCAGCTAAAAGTCCAGTCAGCGGGCTCGCTATTCAGAAGACTGAACGTGATCTGGTACTCGGGTGCAAACTTGATGGCTCGCATCTCGTCGTGGTCACGATCATTGACCTGATCGACATGTTGGATGGTGTTATGCCAGATGTGTTAATGCCACCCTGGAATCGGGAAATCATCTAGCCGACCCGCCGATTGCGTTGCAGTGTCTTACAGGCTTTCGAATACGACCCAGAGCCTGTGCCTCTTCAAGGAAGAGCTCCGCAATCAGGCTCGACAGCACTTGAACGACCAGATCTGCGTTGCAAGCGAAAAATGGCCGGGGACATCGTGCTCGTAAGCGACCGATCGTTTCAAAGGCAAACTGGATGGACAATCGACAGAGTCGACAGCCATGGAAGCGCCGACAAACGACATGCATGGGTGCTGCCGAGATCGTACTTTCATCCTGGCAGTCATCCTGAGCCAAACCCACTCGGGCATGCCTCGCTTCCTGGATGTTCACGAGTCGCTGGGCGTTGCTATTGCACTCGAGACTGACAAAAGAGTGGCTCTTCGAGTCGAGCCGTGATTGCGGCGCTGCCGCTAAGGTGTCTTCAGCCAGCACCTTGAACTTGAGTCGGGCCGACGGAGCCGCCTCCGCGGTCGAGTTGTAGATGTGGTTTACGGCGTGCTCGACTCTCTGGGCGATCGAAACCGAGTCGAGCGGCGACGGCATCGACACAACGATGCTATTCACAAACACAATCTGTTGTTTCTGGTGCGTAATCGTGCGAGCATGGATTGGTTAGAATGGTGGTCGACTGGATTCGGACGTCGAGAGGCTGAAGCAGAACGCTTTGAATTGCGCTGGACTGGGCTTGGAGTCCGTCGCTCGATGAAGAGGATGACTCCGGAACCAGTCGAGGCTGCATACTGCATACCGCTGAGGACTGATACGAAGGGAAGGAACATGCACCTACATCGATGTCGGACCATGTTCTGATTTGGCTGAACGGCAGAGGAGCCCGGTGGACCTTGGTGGTGATATACCAAATCGGAAGACAGAGCAGCACCACAGCCCAAACGCTGCCGATGATCGGTAGCCGGTCCAAAACTGCAGACAGGAAAAGGACGCAGGATCAGCAGCAGCAACAGGCGATGATGCGTAAAGCGACGGAGTAGGATGCAAGTGATCCAGACCCTTCATCGAGGCGAGTTCGGATGCCACGCAGAGAGCACGGAGCGATGCGAGATGCTGGCAAGAAGGAGGTGAAAACAGCGACTGGGTTCGCGGTCCTGGTCAATCCGAGTGTCCCTGGCAATCACGCCCGCCCCTTCCGCCTTGACTTTGGTCTGCCGGTCTGCCTCTGTCTGCCTCTGCCTCCAGCCCCTGCAGTCTGGCTGAGACCACATCGCATGGCTCTAGCTCATTGGCCGTGGAGTCGAGCGGAGCGATACCCATACCTTCAGCCTCTGGCAAGAGTCGAGAGCAAGGACGATGATCCAGTCGACAACACCATCTCTACCTTCATGGTTGGCCGGGTGCGCTATATTGGACAAAGTACCCATCGAGGCGAGCAGAACGGTGCCCAGGTCATTCGAATGGCGAATGCTGAACACAGTGACAGCCAGCACTGGCTCGGGTACTGCTCCCAGCGCTGCTGGGGTTGGTGGCAAGCACCTCGAAGACATTCCAGTGGTCCAGCAAATCAGCCAGCCAAGACAAATCGTATGGAGAGCTTTGTTTTGGCGTGAGCTACAGCCATGGACAAGTGTCGTGAGCGATGCAGCGAACGCATTTGAGTGGTTTCGCAGGTCAGTCATGCGTTGCAATCGCTGTGGACAGAGCTGGGTCAGGACGTGCTGCAAAAATGGCTGGGGTGTTGAGAAGGGTATCGATGAGGCTGTCGACTGGTGCGTAGAGCTGCGGAACAGGGGACTTGGGTCGTCTCTCAAGGAGCACAGTGAGATGGAGTCGTATACTAATCGACAGCATGGATGCCGAAATCAATACACACCGACATTCACTCCATGCCCAAGCACAGCAGAGGAAAGTAATTAGTGGAGAATTGTATTTATTGGCAAGTTCAATGGGTGAAAGGGGATACATGGAGGGGTAGGTGGCTATCTGAGTTTGCTGAGGCTGGTTTGAGCGTTTTTGTTGCCTTGTGCAGCTGCTTTTTGGTACCAGGATCTGGCGGTCTCAGTGTTCTTGGGGACACCTTTGCCGTCACGGTAACAATCGCCGAGCCAATCCTGAGATTCTGCATTCCCCTGACGGGCGGCCTTGGTGAGCCACTTGATAGCTTTCGCATAGTCCTGGGTGACGCCTTCACCTTTGCAGTAGCATACTCCAAGGGCAAATTCAGCATCTGCATTCCCTTGATTTGCGGCCTTGGTGAGCCACTCGATCCCTTTGGTATAGTCCTGGGTGACGCCTTCACCTTTGCAGTAGCATACTCCAAGGGCAAATTGAGCGAGTGCATTCCCCTGATTTGCAGCCTTGGTAAACCACTCGATGCCCTTGGCATGGTCTTGGGTGACGTCTTCACCTTTGCAGTAGCATACTCCAAGGGCAAATTCAGCATCTGCATTCCCTTGATTTGCGGCCTTGGTGAACCACTCGATGCCCTTGGCATGGTCTTGGGTGACGCCTTCACCTTTACAGTGGCATATTCCGAGGGCAAATTGAGCAAGTGCATTCCCCTGATTTGCAGCCTTGGTAAACCACTCGATGCCCTTGGCATGGTCCTGGGTGACGTCTTCACCTTTGCAGTAGCAGCCTCCGAGGGCAAATTGAGCATCTGCGTTCCCTTGATTTGCGGCCGTAGTGAGCCACTTGATGCCCTTGACGGGATCCTCGGGAACGCCGAGGCCCATGCAATAGCATTCAGCCAGCGCGAACTGACTAATACTGTAGCCTTGATAGGCCAGTTCGTGCATGATTCCAACAGCAAATTCTCGATCTTTCTTTACTCCAAAACCTCCGAGCATGCATTTTGCGACGAGGTGTCTGCAGAACCAGTCATGGTCGGATCCAAGTTGACAGAGTTGGAAGAACCCCACTGCCACTGGCGAGAACGACTCGGTCTTACCATCTCCATACACTAATAGCCGTCCGAACGGGAATTCTGGTGTCATGCTTTCGCAGAAAAATTGATGGGCCCTGGATTCGTCTAGCTGGGTACCTCGACCAAGGTAACAGCAACAGCCCGTCATAAACATGGCTATGGACTTCATGATGGCGTTCGACGACTGGCTGTGGACCAGATGCCAGTATGCGATTGCCTCGATGTCACTCTGCGCGATGCCGATGCCAGCAAAGTGCAGCCAGCCGAGCTGGAAGGCGGCTTCGAGATCCCCCTTGTCGGCGGCTGCCTGGAACAGCTCGGCAGCGGTGGTCCAGGCAGGATTGTTAGCTGGCTTTCCGTCCGACACCATGCGGGCCGCAGTGAGGTGGGCATCGACATCACCTCGCTGGATGCCAATGAGCACAGCTCGTGGGAGGCCAAAGTTGGTGAGTCTCTGGGCCAGTGTCAGGGTCCCGGAAGACTGCGACGAGCCAAAACTGCGCCCCTGCGAGGATGTTGGTCGAGATCTTTCACGGCGCGGTGAAGGGGTGGGGGAGATATCAATGCTTTGCATCTGCTGAGAGAGGTTACCAATTGGGGTTTGAGGCGGCGTGGCACTCCTGAATGAAGCGAGAATCGATACGATTTCCTTGAAGGCAGGGCGTTTGGTGGGGTCTTGATGCCAGCATTGCTCGATGAGCGACCAGAATTGGTCGGGGATGCCTTCGAAGCGGTCAGGTCGACGGCCGTTGCAGACCAACCGCTCGATTGCGCGCTGGACCAGCGGCTGTCCATCGCCAGACGTCCAGATGCTGCCATCGTTCTTGAGCGCCTCGTAAAGCATGATACCAAAGGCGTAGACGTCGGTCTTCTTGGAGGATCCACTTGGACTCTCTTCATCAAGCAACTCCGGGGCCATATAATCCAGCGTTCCACCGACCGACTGGCCCGGCCGAGCGGTGGAAGAGGCTGAAGTATGTTTGGTGCGGGCCATGCCAAAGTCCGAGATCACAGCACGGTATTCTCCATCCAGCAGGACATTCAGCGATTTGAGGTCTCCATGGACAATGGCGTTGCCGTGGAGGTAGGCCATGCCTGAGGCGACCTCGTACACGAGGCGGAGGCGATCGTCGAGCGAGCGTGGGTTCTGGCGATCGGAAATGTACCGCTTCAGGGTCCCGTTCTTCATGAACGGCGAGACCATGAAAGGACGCTCGGTAGTATCGCATGCACCGTGGAGAGGAAGAATATTTGGGTGGCTCAGCTTGTACCAGACTTCGATTTCACGGCGAAACTGAGCAATCTCAGTCTCGGGGTAGCTGGTCAGGAGCTGCTTGACGGCAACATCCGAGCCATAGTAGGTGGCGCTATAGACCTCGCCAAAGCCGCCGCGGGCGATCGGTTCAAGGGAGCGGTTGGTGATGGAGCCGGCAGGGATGCGCCATAGCTCGTGCTTCATGGAGCGAGAAATTCTCGACTGGCTCTGGAGCATGTGGAGGAGCGGAGCGACAGCCTTGTCGATGACCTGTTTGTCAATCTTATTGTCCTGGAGAAGGTCATGGAGGGCAGCGGTGGCTTGGCGAATCTTCCACTCCTGCTGATTCAGACGAATGTCCACTTGGTCCAAGACGGCGGTATTGTTCTGCTGGAGGAGGGTGGTGATTTGGGCGATGAGGGCCTGGTTCTGGGCGTCGTCGTGCTGGACAGCCTGGCGGAGGTCAGCTTCGTTGAGCATGTCGTTGCTGTTGATGTTGAGGGCCAGCTTCACACCCTGCCAGAGGACATTGAGCTCTCGACAGGACTGCTCGATTCGGCGGCGGATCTTGTTGGCCCTGAAGACCCGCTCGACCCTGTGGAGGGCCTGGACCTCGTTGGTGTAGTATTCCTGGATGGTATTGAAGAAGGCGGTGAGCCTGTCCGCTTGCGAGGAGAATCCAGGCGCAACGGTCCGATACTGCGAGAGAGCGATCAAAATGTCGCGGGAACGACGGGCCAGGAAGCCCCACGACTTTTGGCTCTCGTCCGCCTGCTGGACATCGGTGAAGAGCGCCAAGACAACTTGGACGAGGCCTTGGAGGGAGCGATCGGAGTGGTGGGCGAGTGCAGTGATTTCACTGGCGACGACGGTGATTTCGAGGATCGGCATGGTTGGGAATCAAGCCTGACGAGGGAGATGCAACGGCGGAGCGGGCTCGAAGAGGAGCGGCGATACACTCCATGAGGCTGGTGTCTGTGCTGCGCAATGGTCACGCGGACATGCGCAGCAGTGTCAAGCCACACCGCACAAGGTTCACACAAACGATTGGGCAGCCCGAACAAGCAGTCACCATCTTCCAGAATGGCATTCCGCATCACGACAGCGCACAACATGATCATCTTGGGCAGGGTGACAAGGACGTTGTCGAGACGACATCTTCGAATGGGCACGACGTGGTGCATGCACAAGCCATCTCATTCGACTCTCAGCTGGGATCGGGAGTCGTCCCATTTCGTTCGTACCAACCACATCACTACCGAGAGTATATAAGCGAGCCTCACCTCCCCACATCCCTAGTTCCCTCTCTGCCCTTCGTCGACTCTACCCACTATGACTTCCGTGGCCCGCTCACCTTGCATGCTTCTCGGCCCTATTGCCTTCAATATTGTGTTCATGGAGCAGCAGCAGAGATTATGGGCGATCTGCCAACACACTCTCTTCCCAATGGTCCCTGCCTCTCATTGACTCCATTGCACTCCTCTCTTCATGCTTGCACCTTGCTCTCACTCCCGCGCCTCACAGCCCGACTGACATCTGCGCCTTCCATTCCATCAATGAACGACGCAATTCCACTCAATCATCTCATGTGTGCCTGGTTGTGATGTGGCCAGTATTGTTGTTCCTCGGGTCGATCCTCCCTCACACTCTCACCAAATCTCAGTCCATACCTGCATTTCATGACCGAGTCTGGTCGACTCTGTGCTGTGAATAGGAAGGCTCGATTTCATTTCTGATTCCACGATCAATACATGTGGCAGTACATGTGGCAGTGCACGGGTAACAATGCGTCCAGCCAACAAACCATCGGATCGAGCCAGGCTTGTGTGTGTATGTTCAATGTCCAGGGTTTGGCTTGCCAGGGTCTGGCTTGCTTCGCCACAACTTGCCTCTCTGTCTCCTGTCCATCGCCATCATCCACTTGCCTTCCTCCTGTCTCCGTCAATATGGCCAGCTTGATCGAGCCTGCTTCAACCACAGCATCATCTGCCACCCACCAAAGCCAAGCTGAAGCCACCACAGCCTCGTCAATGCCCGAAATCACCCAACTCTCACTCGAACACAGCCCAGACATATTCACCATCATCTGCTTCAACGACAGCTTCCAACTCGCCCTCGATCACAGCACCATCAAGACCCTCCTTCGTGTTTGCAAACGAGCTCGACCCCTCCTGAGCTCCAAGCTTCCTCGCTTCAATACCTGGTGCCAGAATGCCGAACTGTACAATCCAGACAGACAGATGCAGATCGGCCTCACACCGAGCGACAAGATTGCCCTCTCGCTGCATTGCGAGGATCCAGTCAAAGTTGGCCGATCCTGGCTCATTGCCCAAGCAGACCAGGGTAACGCTGCTTCATCGTATCTCCTGGCCCGGTTCCTTCAAGCAGAACTGGTACGTCAAACCTTTGCAAGTAGGTCCAGGCTGATGCAGATCAGCCAGCGAATCTTCCACCTCCTCGAGGCAGCGGCCAACGCGGACCACGCAATGGCAAAGTTCCACCTGGCTGGATGCTATCACGATGGCATCGGAGTCGACAAAGACCAAATCAAGGCTATCCAATTGTATCGCAGTCTTGCAGAACAGGGGATCCCTCGGGCCCAAATCGCTCTCGGCCAATATTACGAGAGCGGCGAAGGTGTCGATCAAGACTTGAACACAGCCATCGATTGGTATTCCAAGGCTGCAGACCAAGGCAGCGACGATGGTCGACTCCACATCGTGTGCCTCCGAGGATGGTTCTCGTTCCTCGGTCATGGTGTCGAACAGAGCGACGAAGCTGCCTTCAACCGCTGGCAGGAAGTCAGAATCCAGTCCACCGACCAAGCCCTCAAGTCGATCGCCACGCATATGGTCGGCTGGATGCACTATCTCGGCCGGGGCACCGTGAGAGACGAGCAGAAGGGCACCAAGATCATTCGCGACAGCAAATCGGACCGATTCCCCTTCGGAGAAGAAGAATGTTTGGCAAATGAATACGGAGCATCCGCCATCTCCGACTCCCACGCATCCCAACAGTTCTTCGGGCTGTGCCAACTGGGATCAGACCGAGACTGGCTCTGCATGCATCTCATGGCCGTGTGCATATTCTTTGGCTTCGGAACCAAGAGAGACCACGAAAGAGCTGCGAGTGTATTCGAGCGGCTTGCCAACGAAGGCCGCAGTGACAGCCAGTTCTGGATTGGAGAATGCCACTACGGGGGCCACGGAGCATCGCAGGATTACGAGAAGGCCTTTGAATGGTACAGCAAGTCTGCCAACCAAGGCAATTCGTACGGACAGTGGATGGTTGGTGTGTGCTTCTCCAACGGCGAGGGAGTCGCCAAGGTCGACGCCAAGGCAATCGAGTGGCTCTGCAAATCGGCCGAGCAGGGCAATCGGTACGGACAAGATTGGCTCGGCGACTGCTATGAAGAAGGCTGGGGTGTCACCAAGAACATCGACACAGCCGTTTTCTGGTTCCGCAAGTCGGCCGATCAGGGATATAAAGATGCCATCGGTAGCCTCAAATGTCTGAACAAATGGGAGTGAGCATCAAGCACCTCCAGAGCACCACACATACCCATGCCATTGTCGTTCTCCTCAAAGTCCAAGCAAGGCGTGCAGCCAAGCCGGCTACTCCATCAACACCCATCCCGAATGATGTTACAATGTGTTCTGAATGAAACGGGACCGTGTCCATTAATGCCCCAGATCAACCACTGAGAGGGAACGATCTTGGAATGTAATATGTATTCGACCATCAGAACAGTTCCGTGGCTTCTCGACATCAAGACGGTCGGGTTGAACGAGTTGCTCGCTGCTGCTCTGGGGTCCTGGGCATCGTTGGTGTCGGTGATGGGACTGCTCAAAGTGCTTGGTGAATGTGAGTCTGCGTGGGCTCGATGGGCACTCCCTCCTCTGTCTGCAGGACCCAGAGAAAGCGACTCCCCGACTCAGCGGCAGGACATCTCGTTTCTGTTCGGGTGCGCTGTCGATCCAACAAAGCCCAGAACCACAACTCCGCCCCGCCCATGCCGCTCTGCTTTGGGGCGAATCAGCGGCTCTGTTCTGCCATCGCCTCGGCACCATCCGCACAACCAAGCCGCCGAAAGCAACGCAAATGAGCACGGCCGGTCTTGTCGACATGGACTCATTCTTCTCGGACCGATCGCTGGACGACAACGACGAGAAGCCGTCGATTGGTCCCGTTTCAATACAGGGCCCGCCGCGATGGTGATCCTCTTGACGCACTCACCCCCTCACCGTTTTATCATGTGTTTCGTTGCCGTCGGCGGCCTTGCCTATCGTCTTGCCTGTCGTCTTGCCTATCGTCTGGCCCATCGCCGCTCACTCATTCCAGTCTCCTGACTCATCCGGCTCCAGCGGCAAAACAGCGCTCCTTTTCCAATACGCCTATGCCCATGCTCTGCAGTCGCCATCGAGCCACGTCCTGTTCATATCGCCGGGACAGGACCGACTCAGCGGCCTCTTCCAGACACAGATCGAGGCACTGGGTTCCTTTCGTCACCAGGATGAGGGCAGTCGAAACCGATATCAAAATCAAAATCAAAATCGAAGCCGAAGCCGAAGCCGAAGCCGAATCGACCCGGCTGTCCTGAAGCGCATCCACCACCGCTACATCGACTCGGCATTTACGCTCTCGTGCTTTCTCTCGTCACTGACACTGCTCGGGAGCGAGCCGCGGCTGGCGGAATACCCAGCCTGCATCGTTATCGACGACCTTGTCGAGGTCTTTGCCCCAGATGAGCTCGAGTAAGACGATCCCGATCTAGATGCTGTTGGGGAGTTCCGGTAAAGCGGATTGTGACGACGCCGATGAGGTGTGGGTATCGTCGCTGACTCTTGGCTTTCTTGCGCTCTCCTCCTGGGGCTGCAACATGCTCGTCAATGTCGTCTGTTTCGGTTGACCCCGCTTCCGCCCCGACTTCATCTCCTCGACGGCGATATGCGTTTGCGGTGGGATATCGGTCGGCGAAATACGACCGCCCACCAGAGCTGACTGTGTCGTTCGGGTCTTTGGGCTGCTGAACGATACGATACAAGCGATCCGACAGAAAAGCAGGTGAGGAGAGAAAGGAAACGTAGTGGCCGAGGGCTTTGAGTGAGTCCTCCCATACGTAACTTGCCAGGGCAGGCGTCGTCGCTGCTCGAGCTGAAGAGACGCATGTTCGCTGTTGCCAGAAACCGTTGCCAGGCCGTTGTCGGGTTCTCTATCCCTGGAAACATCCAAGTCGCCGCAATCTTTCACAAAGCCTGTCGCCGATATACCCGTTGGGAAGGGGCGATCGAGCCAGGTAAGCGCTGCCGGACAGACAAGCCCCTCCCCGCAAAGTTGACCGCTGAGCCTATCGAACGAAGGTTCCAACCCAAACCACGCCGCGGACCATGCTCTAGTCACGGCAGGGCTGACGAGTGTTGCATTGGTCTGGGTGACAGATCCCGCCAGACCCAATGTCTTTCGGCTGGTGTTTTCGCAGTCGCCCCTCTTTGCCAGCCTCGGGAGCGATGATCTGGACGAGACACCCGACCTCGATGTCGCTCTGGAGACGCCGGCGCCACGCGGGCTCTCGGGCCTCGAACAGACGTACCAAGTCACCAAGCCAAGCAGGCCGTGATTGCTCGAGCGCCCGGAGGGATACGATGGGTTCGGCTGAGACGCAGCAGTCCTGATGCAATTCACCGCAACGATGGGGATGCGATTCGCCGCAACGAGGCGGATGCCATGGATGACGAGTCGCACACAACGGCTCTCTGGAATCCGTAAGCGACGCAGATGCCAGGAAGCCGGGTACACATCCCCCCCCTCTCGCTCTTGGTGCTCCTGCCCTGGAAACAATACACTGACTGGGTCTGCTCGTCAAACAGCGGAATCTCGAGGCGAGACGACGGAGTGCGCGCACCAGCCGAGCCCTGGCCATGGTAATGGGAAACGTGATGGCCGATGGCTGATGGCGGCTGCAAGCCCAGGAGCAATCCTCGGCAAGGTTGGCTTGCTGTACAGCCCGGGATTGCCTTCGCCGACAGATCCGCAAGCCGAGGTGGATTGCGAGCAGCCACTCTGCCCACAGGACCCGAAGCACGTTGGGGAGGGGACACCGCAACGAGAAGGCGATACCACAGACCTGGGCTGTGACGTCAGAGGATCGATGGCGACGGACACATGGCTGCCGATCGATCGGCCAGCAGGACAGATTGCGCTTTGGCCGAGCCATCCCTCCAAGAGGCGATACCGACGAGATGGCCGCGAGGCAGGTGGGGAGCTGCAGGGGGGGGTTTGCCTGGCGAATCCAGCCCCAGGGAGACGACGAAAGCCCAGGCAAGGATGGCGTCAGACGGGGACGCGCGGTGGGGGGCCGAGAGCCTGGCCGCCAATAGCGCTGACGCGATTCGCCGAATTGCGCGGCGTGGACAGCGGGGCCAATGGCAGGCCGGGGGCGTGGGTGGCTGGCGACGCGGTGATTGGCTGCATGTGGGCTGTCTCCATGGCGTGATTGGCCAGACACAGGACAGGGCTGATTGGCTGCGGGCTGGCTGCATCGCCGAACGTGTGCATCAAAGCCGGGTGACATGTGCGCGACAGGGCTGTGGGGACAAGCCCAGGCAGGGACAGGCGCGGGATGTGGGGTTGAGATGTGGAAGGAGCAGCAGACCGGCCAAGCAGCGCAGGAGGAGCACGGCCCGGAGAATCAGGGCATGGCGCAAGTGCCGCGAGGAACGTGTGCGTGGTGCCGAGCCGTGTCCCTTTGGCCATGTCCCTTGGCCATGTCCCTTGGCCATGTCGCTTTGGCCAGAGTTGCGACCAGGTGCGACGACCACCATCGCCCTTGCGCTCCGGGCACAGACACATCCAGCAAGCACCAGCAAGCACCAGCAAGCCCAGCAGGCCAGAGCAAAGATCGGCGCTGGCTGAATTCGGGATACAAGGAAGTCGCAGAGGCACCCGCCTGGCAGCCTTAGGCATTGACTTGGTCTGTCCGGACGGGGATGTGGTTGGTCCAATCTGCAGCAGTCGGAACACAGCGAGGCCATGGTAACGCCGGAGGAGGTGCTGGCTGCTTCACCACCACCGCGCCAGGGAAGAAGGACAGCCGGACGGTGAGGACAGCCGACGCCGACGACTGGACGAAAGACACCGTTAACAGGCTAAATAGCGCCTGCAGCTTGACAAAGGGATGAACCAGCGTACACCGGCGATTTGCCAAAAGAGAGTGAGAGCGAGATCCGGCAGCAGCGACCAACCCTCGAGGAGGCCGTGCTGGATGCAGGCAGCCGTATCGTATCAGCGGCGGAAAGCGCCGTCGCCACGCATGGCCGTGCATGGCCGCGCGGTCAGAATAATGCCGGGGGGGGGTACTTCCCGGGCAGCACGGGCCACGCCGAGACCGTACCGTCTCGGTGGCCAATCGCCTCGGCAACAAACGGAAACTGGTCCACTGCCCTCGGCTGCCACCGGGTCCAGGCCCAGGCCCAAGGACGAGGCAGCGCGCACACCCGTGGCTCTGTGGCCGGCCAGCGAAATCTTGTGTTCGGTCGCAAGCACCCGCACGTTCCGGTGGGCGTGTCGGTCTTGCGGGGAGGGCGAGGGCGAGCGACGGGTTATAAGCCGAGGACCAGCCCCGGCCAGGCCGGGCAAGACCACCGCTCTGGCCGCGCATCGATCTGCGACGACTCGGGCATCTGTTTGAAGTGTCGCACTCGCCCGACCTGCGTTTATTTAAACTGCACTCGTTTGAACTGCAGCGTCGCATTTGTTTGAACTGCAGTGTTGCATAGCACTTTGCACACCGCTCTTTGCACATCGCATCCCGACGACTCACCTCGCACCCACCTCGCATCGTTCTGCATCTTCCTGCATCTTCTTGCATCTCCCTGCATCTTCTTGCATCCCGTGTCTGTCTGCGTCTCGGCTGTGTCGCTTGTCTGCGCTGCTTTCATCGATCTTGCCTGCGTTCCCGCACTGCCACCTGTCTGTCGTCGGCTCCACCGACCGCTCCTTCAGCACCCCCATCGAACCTCAGTCATCGTCCATCCCGGCGTCCATTCCAGCGCCCCTGTCCGTTGGCCGTTTATCAACTCCGTGTTCCCCCGCATACCCCTCGCCTGTTTCCTCGCCTTTCATGGACCCCAAAGACATGCGCGCTCCACGACTGCGATCGCTCTTCATCCGCAAGGAGGGCGCGAGCCCCAAGCTCTCGCACGCCGTTTTCTCAAAGTCCAAGAGCATGGAGACCATCAAGGAGGACCCCTCCTTTGCTGATCCCGACTCGATCGTCGTCCAGGGGTTTCCGCTGAATGTCCACGAAAAGGTCCCCAAGATCCCGTCAAAGTACCAGCGCAGAAGAAACAACTCTGTCCAGGATGGCTCCATCGCGACCTACATCGAGGGCCGCCGCACCAGCGACACCTCCACGACCAGCTCCATTGCCAGCTCGGTCTCGAGCTTGAGCTCCAATTCCTGCCCCAACTCCAACTCTGGCCCCTCTGGCTCGCCCAAGGAAGTCAGGCTCACGAGCATTCTACGAAAGCCCTCCAGCAGCACCCAGCTCTCCGGCACGCCCTCGGCCCTGGTCATCTCTCGCTCCACCAGCTTCACAAGCGACCGCTCCTACGCCTGCTCCGATGCCCACTCGGTCGCCATGTCGCCTCCTCCTCGCTCGCTGCAAGACCCCGACGACTCGGCCGGCTCCTCGCAGCCCGATGTCTTCCGCTGCTACATCGAGTACTTGCGTGCTCCCGCGGACTCGGGCCTGCGACGCGCGCGCTCCATGGCCAACATCATGGCCGAGCCCGAGGTCGTGCTGGCCCCGAGTATCCGCAGCGAGCCCGCGTCGCCCACCGATTACGACTCGTTCTCACGCCTTGACGAGCTCATCGGCACCGTCCGTGCTGAGATGAAGTCCTATGTCGGGGTCCTGGACCACCCTTCGGCCGCACCCTCGCCCTCGTCGTACGGCCGCCCTATCGTGCAGGAGCATCTCGACAACATTCTCCAGCACCAGGTCAAGCCCTTCCTCGACCACGCCGCCAACCGCTGGCTGGCTACGGCCGGAGCCATCGACTGGAGCCGCGTTCTCCAGCTCGTTGCCTCGCCCGGCCGCCGCTTCCCGGACTGCGAGCTCTACTACAAGGCTCTCATCCGCCAGCTGCCCGTCAACATTTACCTGGCCAACCGGACCCTGCGCCGATGCTACAAGTGCAGCGACCAGGAGGAGGACATTGAGCACTTTTTGATTTCGTGCTCCCAGGCGGTCGAGCTCTGGGCCCTCTGGACGACGATGCTTTCCGAGGCCATTGATCTCCCTGTGCCCTCGGCTACCCTGCGTGACGTCCTGCTGATGTTCCCGGATCTAGAGCCCGCGCTGTCGTCGACCCAGTTCTTTATCCTGACCTGTTTCCATGCCGCTGCGCTGTCGACCCTGTGGAAATGCCGCTCGTACCCACAGAGCTACCGCTTTGTCAACGAGATCTTCAAGCGCCAGGCCGCCGAGCGTCTCCGCACCGAGCGAGTCAATATCTCGCCAGCAGTCTCGTCCACCATCGACTGGGGCCACATTGACGCCTATATCGAGGCCAATCTGCCCTAAACCAAGAAGGGGAGACACCGCAGCCTCAGGGACAAAGCCAACAAACATCAAACAAGCAATCGAAACAGCAACCAAGAAACCGAAAAACATGAACCCAAAGAAAAAACTCCATATGAGGAACCATGCCGGGGGGTCTGGTCACCCAACTCGCTTTGGCCTCTTCATTTTTTAACTCACCCCTGTACTTGACAAGCATCCCCCCCCACTTCCTCACATATCTCTGCCATCATCAATGCGATTTTTGTCTCTTTCGCGCCTGGCGTCACATATATCTCTCTTCCACTCGGCCATCCGTTATTCTGCCTTTGTCGCATTCTATTCCCCCCCCCATCCTCTCAATCTTCACGCATATCCCCTCTTTCCCCTCTTCCTGCCTCGGCACATCGTGCCGGCGCCGTCCGCAATCTCGCTGCTTGTCGGCGTCTGCTTGTGGCCGCCGCCGCCCCCCATTGTCCCCGCGATATTGCCACTCCAGGCTCGCCGCACCGCTCGGTGCGGTCGGTTTTGTCCGGCCCCCCTCCACCGCTTCAGCGTTGAGTCAGCCCAGCCCCCAATCCGTTGGGGCAGCACTTGCTCGGTTGTCTTTGCTGCTCGGGGTGGCTGGGCCCATTGCTGTTTGGTTGTTGCTGCTGTCGTTGACTTTGTTACTTGTCACTGGTTTTATTCTGCTCTTTTTTTTTTGCTTTCCTTCATTTGCTATCTCACTTCGTGTATTCTAATGCCCTTCTATGCGCCTTCGATGTCCTAATATCGGCATCATTCATCATCGCAATACAGCGCTTCATTTGCATCGATCAGATAACGCTCATTCCGCTCCCTCCCCCTCGACTCGACAGTCGTCCTCTTTTCGACAGACACTAACTCTCTGCGGTGTGCCGCTGACGATCGCTCGCTTTCATGTGCATGTATCGCCAGCAGCAGCGAAGAACAGTCAGAACGGCCACCGGGGGCAGGGGGCTGTGTCTGCTTCTGGGCATCGATGTGTGCTTGGGGCTTGCTTTGTTGCACCTGTTGGCCGTTCTGACAGCCATTGGCGCAGGTCGCCATCGGAAAAGGAGGAGCAGGACCCCCTCCATCCTCGTCCTTCCGACCACAACAAGAAGTGTCTTGATGCCGGGTCCTCTCAGTCAGCGAGCGGTGGGCGAAGCAAGACAACGACGGCAAGGCAGTGACAGAGGGTGACGGCGGCCTGGACAAAGGCGAGCAAAAGCCCTCCCCCCATTTCTTCTCACCTTCTCTCCCCCTGGGCTGTTGCGTTGTCCCTCTTGTCTGGACAGTGTCGCCGGAAGACTTGTGGCGGGAATGAGTCACGGAGATCGTCGGAGAGACGAGCGCCCCCCAGAGCCGGGGTCACCCTGGGTTGGCTCGTGGTTTCGGCGACATGTCCAGAGCCGAGCGGGGGCTGGGGACCATCATCGATAACGAGTGGGGCATGTCTCGGTTTAATCGACAGCGCACCCGAACAGAAACGAGATGCCCTGCCGCTGAGTCGGGGAGTCGCTTTCTCTGGGTCCTGCAGACAGAGGAGGGAGTGCCCATCGAGCCCACGCAGACTCACATTCACCAAGCACTTTGAGCAGTCCCATCACCGACACCAACGATGCCCAGGACCCCAGAGCAGCAGCGAGCAACTCGTTCAACCCGACCGTCTTGATGTCGAGAAGCCACGGAACTGTTCTGATGGTCGAATACATATTACATTCCAAGATCGTTCCCTCTCAGTGGTTGATCTGGGCATTAATGGACACGGTCCCGTTTCATTCAGAACATGTTTCTACCGCCGTGTCCTTGTGAGCCCAACCAGGTAGATCCAGATGCTCACAAAGACCCCGTCGTATCCAACGCAGTGCACCGATACCGAGAACTCGGCCGTCTCGTCAAAGTTCGAGTGGACGTCGGTCGCATAGACGGCCTCGAGAACGGCGTCCATGTCGGTCAGGGTCATATGCAGCGGAAACCCCACGATCTGGTACACGGCATGAAGGGCGGCAAGCTCCCGCTCGAAATCGGCCTCGGCGGCCATCATATGGCCTTCCAGAAGGCTGTCCTCGAATGTCACCAGGATCGACTTGAACACCCGAGCGCAGAGCCTGATCCAGAGGCATGGTGTTAGCGGCCACGAGGAGTCAGAGCCGCGCACTATTGTTGCATGAACACCTTTCATGACCACCAGGACCACAGCACAACAGCCACGGTCCATGCCGTGTCGCTCAGGAGAACAAGCACCATGGGCATGGTCAATACCCTCCTAGTCCACCATGATCCTGCTCCATCGCGCTGCATCGTGCTGCATCCCGCTCCAAACCATACCGATTCCATCGGGTCAGCCGGTGCTTTCGCCACTCCTCGATCTTCTGAACGACGCATCGCTCGATTTCCTCCTCGAGTATTCTCAGTGTCGTCTTGGAGGATCGCTTGTAGACCAGCTCCTCCTTCTGCGTATTCAGGGTGTCCGTCCAACATGCGATCGTAAGAATGCAAGTCCCACCGGTCTTGCCAGTACCCCGTCTGCTAGTTCAAGGATCACTTGCGATGCTGGTCGACAGCCCTTGCAGATCGCGGGATGTCCAACACACTCCCCTCCCCGCCGCTCCTTCCCTCTCACCTGGATTGATTCCATGTTGATGGGCGGAAATCCTCGTGTGAGCAGAGGCCTCCACAAACTCTGGTCTGTGATGTTCCAATTGATGCGCTGCGGATCCTCGTACTCTTGCTCGTTCGCCCAGATCTGTGCCCACAGCGGTTTGCAACAAGAAGTGTCGAGGGAGAAGGGATCTCTGTGAGTGGCATGCAAGGCGCCTGTGATCGATGAGCAATGGGCGATATCGCCTTGACGGGGTGACAAAGTCCTGGTTTAGCATCTCCACTCACATTGTCACTGTTGAAGACACACTTGACGACCACGACAGGGTTGTGTGGATCGATTGGGGCATGCCACTGTCCAGTTCCAGGATTCACAATCTTGTACGAGACTTCGGCGGCAGACTCCTCCTTGGCTTCCTCCTTGGGTCCCTCTGCGGGCTGCGGGTCACTTGTGGCCTGAGCGTCCTTGCTATCCTCGCTCACGACCACATCGGCCTTTGCGTCTTTCTCGCCTTTGGGTCGGCCGTTCCAGATGCTCAGGCGCGGCCGTGCTTGCTGGAGTGATGAATCGCTTCCGGCGCGGCTGCCGCTCGCAGCAACCTTGGGGATCTTCAGCCCCTCGACAATCAGCACGAATGCCACCCGGGTTTCCAGACGGCCGTCCCCGAGCAAGACAAAGGCATTCTTGCCCAGATGCAACAGATAGTTGCACAGCAGGATGGCATGCTCGATCCCGTCGCCGGCGCCCACGTCCAGCACCTGGTCGCTTGTCGACCACAGCGAGCAGTCAGCCGCCAGGGCCGTGCGATTGGGGAGGAACGGAATCAAGCTCACGTATCGCGCGGCGTGGGCGACGGTGGTGCATGAGCCGGGCGGATTCTGCGGGCGGATGAATCGGGTAATGAGCGTGATGTATCCGTTCATGTCGAGACAGGTGGCTTTGACGTTGCGGGCTGGATATTTGAGACTGGTCTCCCATTTGCGGAAGGCCCGGAGATGATGCGGCTCTTCCCTAGATTTGAACTGCAAGCACAGGGCAATGGATTGGGCAAGCAGAATGGAATGTGAGCAAGGCATTCAGCACACACTGCCGAGGGACAGAGTAGAACCTGCGACGACATACAGGGGATCGAAGCAAGACCCTCCATACTCGCACAGAATTGCCCATGCAAGCCCCGCCGAGACCACTTACCACAAGATTTAGGGTGCTTGGTTGCATCAGAGGAGGGTCGAGGGTGATGAACAAGTGCAGCGACGCCTGATTTCCCGAGTCAACATTGATGTACACGGCGTCGTCCACGTTGGTGCCGGCAATCTTGTCGTATCCCAGGAGGATCGGGGGCAGCTGCAGGGCAAAGTATCCCTCCATCTGGGTGAGTGAGTGAGTGAGTGAGTGAGTGAGTGAGTGAGTGAGTGAAGGAGTGAGTGAGTGAGTGAGGGAGGGAGGGAGGGAGGGAGGAAGGGAGGGAGTGGGTGAGTGAGTGAGTGAGTGAATGAGCGGGTGCGAACACAAGGTTCAAGTTCATTCAATCACTGCATCGGACATGAGCAAACTGCACGGGGAACGGACGATGGCCACAGGGACCACATTCACGAGCTGGAACAAGCGAGTTCCTCCTCTATTCAACCATGACCGGCCCAGTTGTGGTGCAGGTACCTACCCGGATTCGCTCGTGGATGGTCGTGAACGGAATCTGGAGGGATCCCAGCCAGTTGCGCTCCTTCCGCTGATGAATGTTTCGATCTCGATCTCGATCATCCTGGCGTGGCGTGGCATGAAATGGTTTGGAGACAAGGGAGTGAAAGTCCATGTTGATTTGAGTATATGGTTTGCTCCGGCACACTCGAGTAAGATACTGCCTGCAAAAACAGTAGACATCGATACCTCCAGCAAATCCACAATGTACTCGTCAAAGACGTTGATGAACACGATCGACGTTCCAAGCTCGCTTTCGAGAAGACTCTCGGGCCGAAAGTCTCCGTCCGTGGGCTTGACGTTCAACACCAAGGTTTCGTTCCAGTGAGGAAACGGGCCGTCCCCGGTTGAAGTGCGAACCCGTTCTTGGAGAAACGATATTTCGACGTACGGCCGCACAAACTGAAGTCAAGCAGGAGGAGGGAAGGGAGGGGCGGCAAGTAGATTCAGAGGATGGGTTGCGAGATTGCGTGTCAGAGTGACGCAGCGCCGCTGTCGATCGAATGCAATGACACTGATGAAAGCACCCGATCGATTCTAGCAACATATGAACTGGGTACTGAGCGTCTGGCCACGCCGATATCCATGGCTCCGCACTACGAATCAGGGCACATGCAGTACTCCAAATCCCATCTGCTCGATGACTCTTGGACCTGGCGGTCCTCCCAATGCCAAGTCAAGGGGGGAATGTGGTGCCGAGAAAGATCATTGAGGCGGTGGATGCTTACCGTGGGCTTGCTGTCGTCCACAGGCGCAGCCGCATCCACGATGTTTGAGTTTGCGTTTCGGATCGGCAGATTGAAGCCGCGAATGACATGCGCCAAGATCTTGCAGGTCTCAGGCTGACTGACCGCCATCGAGATGCGATCCAAGCGCTTTGGCTTGAGCGGCCGGAAGGGCTTCAGAAACTGCAGAGTAAAGACTGCCTGTGGATCGGCCTCGGTGAGACGCTCTTCCCGCACAAAGTCCTCGACGCGCTTGGGTCGGTTGACTCGGGCGTTGTGGAAGAGCTGGTGGGCCCGGATACGCTTCATGAACTTGGACCGAAACTGCGGTCTGATGAGCTCGCCTTGAGAGTTGAACTCGCCGCGCTTGGTGTTCTCGGTTTGTTCGTCCTCCACCTTGTGGATGGAGAGAATCCGGGTGAGTTCAGCCAATTCAGCAGCCACCAACAAATGATGCCCCAATTCCACAGGATACATCGACACCGTCCGTGTTGCAGCAGTAATAGCACTAGTAGCACTAGTAGCAGCAGTATCAGTAGCAGCAACACACCAGACTGCGGAAGCTATCGACCACATTCTCGTAGTTTGACGGCTCGATTTGCTCGTCGTAGAGTGGAACAGGTCCGTGGAACGTGATCTTCTTGTCGAACCGTTTCGTGAGCAGCTCGAGTCGGTTGCTTACAGGCCTGCCATTGTATTCGAGCTATACGGCATGGTCACACATCGGGGTTAACATAGAAGCAGTTGCAAGGCACAAGCATGTGGGCAGCGTGGCGCACGGTATCGGCGTCTCGGTTTGCCAGCGAGGTCGCAAACCGCATCAAGCCATGACGAACGGTGCGAAACGGTGCTCGAACGGACTTGAATTGATCTTCAAAAGCAGCGCACATGACTGCCGCCCTTATTGGGGCCTCGATACTTACCCCAACACCGAATGCGGCATCCGCAAACATGCGCGGGATGCGGAAGCGCATGAACCGCTTGCTGGACCAATATTCGTGAAAAGTCTGCCCTCCCAGCTCCGTGCCGCTCGTTGATGCAGTCAAGAGCTGCTTGAGCTGGAGAATATGGCTATTTCGTGGGTCGTTCGGATCCATGGACAGGTCCGATATCCATTTCTGTGGCAAGGGTGCTGAGACGTGAGGGGAGCTGCACAGACAACCCATGACAGGCATGCAATTGCGAGTCACTAGCGCCTTACCATGATGCTTCTGACATTGATCGTGCCATGGATACCGCCCTTCGAGAGTGGATCAACGGTGAGCGCCTTGCTGAGATCCTCGCCTTTCCTGAACAAGCACCAGATCCCAACCTGTATGAGTCTCAGCGATCGAACCAAGCACCTCGCGCAGCAGAAGCACCAAGATGCACTCGCGCCGTATCCATCTTCATTGACTCACAGCTTCACAGTGGGCCCAAGGCTGTTGCCCTTCTCGTCAAACCCCCAGGCCACACTCATCCGGATGGTGCCGGAGATATGTCCTTGCTCAAAGAGCTGGCCTTCGTCCAGCGTCATGAGATTCCGCGAGCGGATCATCGAAGTGCCAGTGAATTGGAGTTGCTGTGGCTCCCGATCCAGTGCGCTTGCGTTTTCGGCTGGCTCTGGGATAGGAACGAAAACCTCGCCGAGTAGCCTGTCCCCCATCACACCCTTCCGTGTGGTAGTGTCAGTTGGCGGCGTCAGCGACAGGCATCGATTTAGGCGGCCCTTTCCGTAACTAAAGCGTCTCAAGAAACGCGATCCCAGCTTAGAAAGATCGAATAAAGCGACCCTCCCCTCGCACACGAATGATGCGGCTGCAGCGTACCATTTCATAGAGCTGCACAGAGATCTTCTCGGGCACTTCGTTGACTTGCACGGCAAAGGATGCTTCCTTGAACTGACTCGACCACGCCTTGTGGTTCTTGGACTCGTCTTCGAGGCCCAGAAAGGGAACCTTGAACGTCGTGGGGTTGATAAACTGGGGCTTGGTGCGAGTCACTTCCTTGTCGTTGTACCGAATGCAGGCGTACACATGGCTACTCTCGACCTCTCGCCGGCGGAGTTGCTCGTCCTGGTACCAGGGGGAGGGAGGTGGATTAGAGCAGCGAAGCAGCAGCGCTGCTGCCGCTCGTCTCAATCTCACCTTTGGACAACTTGAGGGTTCGCTCACGGGCTCGGTGTGCATTGCCATGATGACCAGCGAAGGAGCGCCGATGGGCCGGTGGCTGCTTTTCAGGCGCTGTCGGGGAATGCGAGGTTATGATCACCGCAAGTTACAGCAGCCTTGGCCAGTATATTTGAGCCAACTGCTCTGGATATACCCCAGTCTCTGCGATCAGCAGTCACGGTCACAGTCACAGTCACAGTCACAGTCACAGTCACAGTCACAGTCACAGTCACAGTCACAGTCACAGTCACAGTCACAGTCACAGCCGATGGATGGGTCAGGCGAGGTTACCTGTTTGATCCTTTCCTTCTCATCCTTCAGCTCAAACTTGGGCAGTGGAGGGATGCCGCTGAGTATGTCTTCGGACCGCAAATCTTCACGGCCGTGCCTGAAGGGCGACTTTTTGATCCGTGCCTTGCCTTCGTCCTTGCCGATGTCGCTCTCGATGCTGTTTCCGATTTTGCGCGACTTGCTACTCAGCTGCGTGGTTGAGTCCCAGTTCAGCACATCAGTCTCCTGGATTGATTCGCGGACCACTGGTGCCCTCCCTTCCCACACACGCTGAGCAGCTTGCTGGCCGATCGGGATACCACCGCACATCGCACTGCCATAGTCAGTGCGAGCCTGTTCGTTGTCGCGGAGCCACATGAACCCACCCTCGATGCTGACTGGTTGCTCTTGGATCTGGACTTTTTGCGAGACTTTTTGTGCTGCTCTCGCGGTTTGGACACTTGTTCGACAGAGGTGGCAATGTCTTCGTCGGACACCCGACGGCGCGACGACCGCGAGTACCGCGATAGAGAGCGACTGCGAATCTCTCGGCGCTTCTCTCGGCGCTCTTGATGTTCTTCGTTGTCATCGTCGTCGTCGATCGGATTCTCGGCCCCGTCCCCTTCTTGGTCTCGGGAACCATTGTCGCTGTCGCTGCTTGGGGACTCGGGTTCGGTTTCATGGACAGAAGGGTGTCGCTCTGCCCTGCGCGTCTCCTCATCAGCAACCAGGCGCTTGTGCCTCCACTTCTTGATCTTGTATTCCTCTGCAAGCTCATAGAGCTCATCTTCGATCTCGCGCTTCCAACCAGCCTTGTCCTGCCCAAACACAGTGAATGAGCAGTGGTCGATCGATGCCCCATGCCAATCGATCGGACCTACCTCTTCGGGGCTCCGCGGCTTGCATTTAACGCTGACTTTGAGGCTGCTTGTCGTGAATCCGCTCTGACCTCGGATATGTTTCATTTGCTCCCATTTCTGAAGGATCTTGAACTCGAGCAGCCGGTCGGTCTGTGCCTCTGTATCCTAGACACAGCATCGTGGGTGGAAAGTTGTGTGTTCAAAGATGTGAGTCGCAGCCCGCTCCCAAAACGCCAACTCGCACCTGGTACTTTGCTCGACGAACACACTGCCTTTGATGGGGTCTTGGGAGACCTACCCGCAACAGACGTGTGGCTCGGATGTTCTCGAGCAGCTTCAGGTACGCATTCTCCTGTCGCTCGTGTTTTTCACGCATGGCACGGATTTCATAGCTGTGCAGTTTTTGTCGGCTTTGCGGCTGTCCTTCAGCTTTGGACTGCCCGGATAGCTCTCCGATCGGATCCTCGGAGAACTCAAAGTATGGGTGTTCCCGCATCTGCTCCCTCAGCGACTGAAGGCAAGCCTGTCAGCTTAATGACTCAGCCCTTCCGCTGCATCGCATCCTTTCACCATCGACAGCAGCGAGCCGAGTTCCCTTTAGACCAACCTCGAGCTTGCGTGTCAAGAATGTGACAATGCCGTTTCTCTTGCGCGATCTGAGCAATCGGACCCAGCTCTCGATCTCGATGGCCAAGCGCATCTCCTCCGTCATGAGCGGGTGCTCATTCAGGCTGATGTCGACCAAATCGATGATCATAACGTACGAGCCGGTTGGGTTGTCCAGCACGGGCTTGAACGACATGGATCGCACTGCACTGCGTCGCTCGATGTGCGTGGCGTCGATCGCCTTGATCTGCGGGGCACTGCCTGGTTCACAAAACTCGAGTTCTTCGAAGAAATCGCCGTACTTGCGTGTGACTGGGGTGAACGGCACATCGCGGACATATCGGCGCGGACGATCGACTCGCCAAGGTATGGGCTGGAAGCAGAGTTTTTGGTCTGGCCCAAACCACTTGCTTCCGCTGTGCATCGACAGTCGGTGAGTGTCTGCTCATGCATGACTTTTGTGTGGCTTCGAGGAGCGCTGTCAGGTCGCTCTGTCTGAGCGGTTTGCACACGAAATCGCTCTACTCAACTAGTTGGGCTCGGTCATGCGTAAACGAAACTCAAGCTTTCGTAGGTTGCGTGGCGGAAAGTAAGGCGTCTCTGGCACAAAGAAGCCCTCTTCTTCGATGAAGTAGATGGACTGCGATAGCACGGACGTGAGCTTTCCAGTTCATGGAGAGTGGGGGAGCACACCAGGCATCCTGCTAAAGTACCGAGTGCGGCAGACGACCATGCAAAACGATGCAAGTCACTCAGAGCAGCACCAACTCACCTCTTGCAAACTCATCCAAGATTCTGTTGTTGGAGTAGTAAAAGTTTCCGGATCAACCAGTAGCTGTTTTTCCTGTCATGGTTTGATGCAGATATAGTGCTGTACCGAGTCCGGATGGTGTCTCATGCATATGCAAACACCCGCGGCCACTCATCCGCTTGCGATACAGCGCCCGACACTGCGAGACCTACCGATTCAGCAATCTTGGTCCAGCACGGCACCCACTTCTCGAGCGAAACATATGTTGATATCTGGCGCTTTTGGGCAGCCAGCTGAAGCGCATTGACTTCGTATTCGTCCTCTGATGCCGTAGATACACAACACATATGAGCGACATTGCCGTGACGGCATGAACATGGACATGCCAGCAATGGAATCAATGAGGCCAGCATGTCCACGAAGTGCTCAGTAGGGCGTTGTCAGGAGGCAAGCTATGAGGCGTTAGTCGAGGGATCAAACTGACCATAGCTGGGCGGCTCTGGCGGCACCGATGGCCTGTCCGAGTCCTTCCTCTGAAGAGCGACCGCTTTCTTGCCTTGGAAGAACTAGGACGACCTTCAGACAGGCGCTCCTTGACACTTCCTCCATCTGCTCCGGCTTCTCGAATGTCCTCGCTTTCTTTGGGCACGATGTTGTCAGGCACTGCATCGCTACCGGTCTTGTCCTTCTGCTCGGTTTTGTCCTGCCGTCCAAGGATATCAGTAAAGTGGCATGCACAGCACAAACCTGCACCGACTCGGTTTACGAGTCTCTCCAAAGTGTCCGGGTGGCTATTACACGGACCGCCACTCGGCCGTACCTTGGTCGATCTTCTCGAGAGTCGCCGTGTGTATCCGCTGCTGGTTTCTGCCGGTGGCTTGGGTTGCTCATTGTCACTCTGTCCCAGCAGGATCAGCAGGCAGTCGGCTCTTTCTGCGTGATCGAGATGCACCTCTCGCAGGCTCACCGCCTTCGATGTTGGTGTCGTTGCGGATGTGCTCTTCCTGCGAGGCATGTGCGCTGCTCTGCTCTCAGTAAAACCAGACGCATCCGCAGAATCAGCACCGTCAGTAAGTGCGGACCAGACAGGTGGTCAAAGTGACTCCCTTCCCACAAGCATGTCTTGTCCAGTGCGCCTCAAGAAAGTACTTACACTCTCGGGGATGCGGGAGCGCCGTCTCGTATATGCTCCTGCATCACGCATCGACTGCCGCCGGTATCGCGGGGAGCCGAGCGATCCCGCCAATGCGTTGACGATCGGTGGGGTGGGATCGGCCGAGCGGTGCTGCAATAGCTGGAAACGAAAGAGAGATGCCATAAATGCTCGAGATTGGTCGAGCCTCCATGAACTGCATGAGCCGAATTGAGACCTACCCTCTGCGAGCATCGGTGACGATGCAAGTGTGCCATTCGAGCTGGGCTCCGCCTGGGATTGCAAGCAGCGATGGCGGTATCGGATGAGCTCGTAGTCGGACTGAGCGCAGATGGATGATGCAAAGTCATACGGCCTACCGCATTCGCGATCGCATTCCGGGCATCTCCGGTGACGGAAAAGTTGAGTGGAGACTCTGGATTCTTCCTTCGGCTGTAAACGCGAAGCTTGGCTCGCTCAAGCGCGGCAAGTGGCCAGTGTTGCTGGGTTGGCGAGGGCAGATAAAGGGAGTGCATAATCGACAGTTCACAATGAGCCCGCGCCGTGGAAGTGCGATGCTGGCGTCGGCCATGCTGTGCACGGGCCGGACCGAATCGTCAGAATCACTTACGGCTCGGTCTCACGGGTACTCATGGCGGCGGATGCGAGGATGTGTGCTCGATTGCTGCGACCGATTGAGTTGAATTGGGGCAACAGCAACCCTGCAGTCCGGCGAGACAGCGGCGGTGGTTGTTGGATGGAGCAATCATGTCCTGAAAGGGCGCCAAAGCCGCTGCACTTGCGCGGGCACTCGACTCTTTCGACAACCCTCTCTCCTGTTACTCTGATATGGGCCGAACGCACTTTCATCGACATTCTCGCCCATGCCTGTGTCCATGTCTGTGTCCATGCCATGGTCGGCGTCGATGCGAAAGTACTCCTCGCTTGGATTTGATGGATCATGGCGGATGGCCGGCCTTGCGCAGCACCCAGATCCACCACCACAAACCAGGCACCACCCGCACATCCCAGCCCGCATCTCGATCTTCATCGGCCCTTGACTGCCCCTTCCTCCCTCTTTCTCTCGATCGCTCAGGGAACAGACATACCGCCGACTCTCTCCGATAGACCCCGTTACCGCCGCCGATCTCCGGTTCCGCATATCACGCAGCTTGCATCATGGCCCTCACAACCGGCGCGATGGCCAGCATCTCGCTGGAGGACAAGCGCAACGCTTACTTCTTGATGGTAGCGTTCGAGAGCTGCTTCTCATGTCGATGCCTCGCTTGCGTGTGCCTGTTTCGATTCGAACGGCTCAGTTTCGCTGTATTGCAACTCTCTTGGCTGACGATATCGTCCAATGAGCGCCATCACTCAACTCTCTCCCCCTCCCACCAGTTGCGATCGCCCACAACAGCCCTGTTCAACCCCGACAGCTGGGCATACAATAAGCGAGACGACAAAAATCCAGCCTCGGAGGTCCGATCGTGCGTATCCATTACCTGGGAACTCCAATCCCGAGGACGGGCCGGCGATCTTGGCCGCATTCGTGGATTATCTTGTCCTGGGCTCCTGCGGCCGCTCCATAGCCAGCTCACGTCTCCAACGATGATCGAATGTGTGCTCGAGAACAACTTGCCGCCATCCTCAGCAAAGTGCCCCCGGGCTGCATCAGCCCGCTTGCTTTCCATGAAGCTCTCCTGGCTATTCCCAAAACGCTGGGTCGCCGGCTTCAACGGCCCCCGGTGCCATCGCCATCGCCATCAGCACCGACATCGGCACCGACAGAAACAGGCATCGGTCCTGCGAGATTTTTTCGTCGATGCTGTCGGAGGAGGCTGTGTTGGCCGGAGTTCGATGTCTCGAAGATCTGATGCGGATCGCCGAGCGGCCCCATGACGATCTCGGCCTCTCGATCGCACCCGCCGAGGCCTCCAAGGAACTCGGAAAGATCTCGTTCCAAGAGCCCCTGCCTTTGTGATATTCTGGCTGCTCGACATCTGGACCGACAGAAGCGACTCGAGCTTCACACGGCCGCGTGCGCAACGCTGACGGCTCTCTTTCGCAGAGTCGAGAAGGTCGACTTGCTGGTCAACGTACTTGCCGGGTGTCTGCTCGTCCTTGAGCAAGGTCGTGTGCAAGGCCGAGTCCTCGAACAGTCGACTGCTGATGGCATGTCTCGACACCCTGGGGGGATCTCATCTGCCACGCGCTCTCAGACGAACAAAATAGCGAATTCATCGTGCGGGCCCCTGCACCTGGGCTGATCTGAAGGATCCCAGCGTCAGCTCGAATGTCGATGGTGTCGGCGTGGAGGCTGATCTCGGCAGCCCGTCGACGGCTGTTGTTCGAAGCGATATCTCTCGAATCGGCGACGGCGATCAGGGCAGCGACTCTGCAACTTCCAAGCCAAGCAGGACGCCCCGGCTCAAGCGCTCGGGCCCAATGGCTGAATCAAGTCGACGAACGCCTCTCTGGTCTGTCAAGGCGGTCAGCCAGAGACGGAACCATCCCCAGTGGAAAGTGCGCGATTGCTTTGCTCAGCAATACGGGCAGATGGGCGGTGGCATGCTGTCAGTCGCTGCCTGCGACTGTCTCTGTCCTGATCGAGACGCTTGTCTTTTATGTCGGCGATCCATACCCGCAAGTCCGTCAGCAGTGTCAGCGCCATCTCCACGAGCTTTCGCTGCGGTCTTGGTACGAAAAGTCCTTCCTGGATCTGCTTCGAGCCAGCCTGCATCACCGGCTCCAAGGCCTGGCCCAGACACTGACCAGGAAGACCGAGAGCGAGGAACAGAAGCTCGATGCTCTCCGGATCGTCAACGGGTACATGATCCTGCTCAAAGACGCCTCCTCGGTGGTTCTCAGCACTAGCCTGGGCCAAATCTCGCCGGGGCTCATGGAACTGGCCGTCATGGATGTGTCGGACGTGCGCATTGTCGAAGATCGAACGGCCTTTGGTCAGTACGATGCCTTTGTGCAGCCATCCACCGACGACGGCGTTGCCACCATCCATCCAACTGAACCAACTGGATCGACTGGATCGACTGAGCATCCAAAGCGAGACACCAATCGCAAGTCGATACCGTCCAAGCATCCGGAGCAGTTCCCTCGGCGCAAGTTTGCGCACTTTCACGACGAGCGCATCTATCGCGAGCTCACACTCACCTGTCGCCTCATGGCACGCTATGGCAATCCCCTACAGTTGTTTGATCACTTTTGCTCATACTTGCGCGAAAGCAGTAACAGCAGCAACAGCAACAGCAACAGCAACAGCCGCAGCAGTGGTAAAGGCGGAAATAGCAGCAGAACCAGCCACGGCTCCGAAGGCAGTACCATCGCCAACGACCCAGACGTCCGATCGGACTACAGCGTGCAAGCGTTGTTCTACTTGAACGAGCTCTGTCTGGGCGTAGGTGGTGTTGGGTTGGGTGATGAGCCTGTTCAAGGCCAGGCAGATAGAAAGAAAACCGCCCGGGCACGCCGAATCGCACAGTCGATCGTCCAAGAGTACATCAAATGCAAGATTATGGACGCCCCGACACATGTCAGCGAGGCCGAAGCCGATTCGGGCACGCAGCACGACCGTCCTGGCCCGAGCGGCAGTAGCAATGCTCTGCTCTTGAAGGGACTGCCAACGTCCCTCGAGCAGCGCCTCCATATTGTCGATTTGCCAAGAAAGAACTCAGTTTTGTCGTTCAATCTGAACATCACCCGAATCAGTCTGATCCTCGAGGGGCTCGCCAACTGCTCTCGAATCCTCAAGCGAGAGTTCCGGCCGCTGCTGATGGACTGCGTCTATCAGATTCTCGAAAAGATCGGGCATACCAACACCATCGTGAACGCCTCGGCGAACGCCGCCCTCTTGGTGATTGCAGAGCAGTCGGGCTATGCGACCCCCAGGGAGCTCATCCTCCAGAATGTGGATTACATCATCAACAAAGTCTCGTTGCGGCTCGGACCTCACTGCTTTCATGCCAAGGCGCCTGTCGTGCTCGATGCAGCGATCCGAATTGCCGGCGGCAGCATCATCCGCTTCATGGCAGACTCGATCGACGAGATCTTGGCGACCCTGGATGCCTACGAATACTGGAGCCAGCCCGAGCTGCTGGTGGCTCTGGTGACGGTCATGTATCGGCTCACGTTGGCGATGGACCCTTCCGAGAATGCGGCTGCTGCCCCAGGCCATCAGAGTGTCCGGACTGAGGCCCCAGGTGACTCTGACGACAGCAAGCTCGGCAAGGCGGAGGACACTGCCTCACCCGGGACCATGTCTCCAAGCGATGTGGCGGCTGATGTGGCAGCGTCTGCACGGGAAGAGATAGAAACAGGCTCTGAACCGGCTAACGCAGCTGAAGAATGCGAAGACACTGAACTGGCAGCCCCAGGCGTCTCGAGCGAGATCCAGCAATTCTGTCTCTACTACCGCTCGGCCATGGAAGTCGATAGACAGGAGGCGGTCTCGGGGCCTGCGAAAGACGGCAGCGAAGATGCCGGCGGCTCGAGCCCCGAAGATGTGCGCGACTTTTTCCTCGGCCATCTCAAGCAGAAAGAAGCAGCCGCAGCAGGAGAAATCGGCAAAGACGGCGAGGACGGCGACGATCCGATGGGTGCTGCCACTGGCGTACGCGACCCCGATCCACGCAAGTCGAGCTGGGAGCAGGATCTGTGCATCCGGATAGTGCAGAAGCTTCATCACTTTCTCGCGGCAGACTCGGCGCAACTGCGGGCGCTGGCCCTGAAGACGATCCGCAGCGCCATTCCGGTGCTGCAGACCCACCTCGACGAGC
>NW_026516373.1:0-77773 GCF_025602895.1 Polychytrium aggregatum
GGAAGACAGGATGGAGCTTGCTTCCAGGTGGCAAGTCCAACAGGTAAGTTTGAGGGGACTGGGTCGGGGCCTGCCTTATCTTGGAACAGGTTCCTCGGTACTTGGGCAACAACTTCCCTTTTTTTTGACTGGGCTTCGGGGGACCTTGATGTTTGTCCGGCGTCCAGGTAGACAAGGTCCTCCAACGTCAAAGGAGACATCCTGGTGTCGGGCCGGTCCGTAGTTACTTCGCCATCACTTGTTGCGGCAATCCGTGAAGCAGCGTCGGCGATCATCTGGTTGGTCGGACTTGATGATCTTTGACAAAGGCACTTGGTTTGGGAGGCAATCCCAGCCGTGGACTCGGTCAGTGTCAAGGAGGTGGGGAACATCAGGCTGGAATCCGTAGAGCGCCTCAAAGGGGCTCAAGCCAGTTGTGCTCGACTTGGCGGTGTTGTATGCAAACTCTGCATGACTCAGCTGTATGTCCCAGTCGTCTTGGCTGGTCGAGGCGTATGTCCTCAGGTATTGCTCGAGGGTGCGGATCGTCCGCTCGGACTGTCCATCCGTTTGTTGGTGGTGCGAGGTTGACATGTTCAGCTTGGTGCCGAGATGGTCGAACAGACTTGTCCAAAACAAGGAGGTGAATCGGGGGTCTCGATCACTGACGATGGACTTTGGGAGGCCGTGGTGCTTGAACACATGCTTGAAGAACAGCAGTGCAAGGTCAGGCGCGGAGCATGTCGTCTGGCACGGCACAAAGTGTGCCATCTTGCTGAACCTGTCGACAAAGACAGCGATTGCATCGTGGTCCAACTTGGTCGTCGGTAGATGCGTGATGAGATCCATGGACATGCTGGTCCAGGGGCGGTCGGGAACAGGCAGGGGTTGCAGCAATCCTTGCTCTCGGGTCGTGCGTGACTTGACCATCTTGCAGGTATGGCAGGACTCGATGTACTTCTCGACGGTGCGCTTCATTCCAGGCCAGTATGCGACTTTGGCCAGTCGGTCGTATGTCTTCTCGACTCCAAAGTGTCCAGCGAGGGGCGAGTCGTGGACCTCTTGGAGCAACTTGGTCTTCAACGACGGAATGTCCGGCACACAGACACGGCTGTCCTTCTTCAGGAGGAGCAGGCCATCACGCACTGTGTACTCGGATGATTCGTCGTCCTTGGGGAGCTTAGACACCTTTCGGAACAGTTCTCCGAACTGTTTGTCGTTGGCGATGTTGTCTCGGACAACATCCAGCATCGTGTTGTCGACACTGACAGTCGACTCGTACAGTGACGCCAATTGGTAGTCGGGGCGTCGGGACAGTGCGTCAGGCACCACATTGAGTTTGCCTTTCTGGTATACAACCTCGTAGTTGTACTCGGCGAGGAACTCCATCCATCGCGCTTGGCGTCGGCTCAGGTTCTTCTTGGTGTCGAGGTAACGCAGTGACTGGTGGTCCGTCACAATCTTGAAGGGCTTGGCGGTACCGTGGAGGTACACTCGGAACTTCTGCAGCGCGTAGATGATCGCAAGCTGCTCCTTCTCGTGCACGTGATAGTTGATCTCGTGTTGGGACAGTTTGCGCGACTCGAAGGCAACGGGCCTTCCCTCCTGCATCAAAACAGCTCCCACCGCAAGGTCGGAGGCGTCGGTGTGCACGGAGACATCCGTGTTCGGGTCGAACACAGCGAGGACAGGAGCGTTCGTCAAGGCGTGCTTGAGGGTCTCGAACGCTTGGCGTTGTGGGTGGTCCCACACGAAGGGGCACTCTTTGCGGAGTAGGTCTGTGAGTGGACCGGCAGTGCGCGCCAGATCGGGGATGAATCGGCGGTAGTAGTTGACGAGACCGAGAAACGACTGCACGTCAGAGACGCATGCGAGCGGCGGCCACTCGACCACAGACTTGACCTTGGCGGGGTCGACTTCGATTCCTCTTCCTGAGACAACGTGTCCCAGGAACGGGACTTGATTCTTGAAGAACTCACACTTGGACAGTTTGGCATACAACTTGTGCTCGCGTAGCTTGGCCAGCACGCGGGCGACATGACCTTCATGGGTCGCTTCATCCTTGCTGTACACAAGGATATCATCCAGGTACACGATGACAGAGTTGTCGAGCTCTTGGCGGAACACATCGTTCATCAGCTGCATGAACGTGGCAGGTGCGTTCGTCAATCCGAACGGCAGCACTAGGAACTCGTACAGTCCGTAGCGAGTCCTGAAGGCGGTCTTGTGGACATCATCCTCGTGGATGCGGATCTGATGGTAGCCTGAGCGGAGGTCTATCTTGCTAAAGACCTTTGCTCCACTCAGACGATCCATCAACTCGTCGATCCTGGGCAACGGGTAGGTGTTCTTGATGGTCTGTTTGTTTAGTGCGCGATAGTCGACGCACATCCTGAGATCACCTTCTTTCTTCTTGACAAAGAGCACTGGTGCACCATACGGTGACTGGCTCGGGCGGATGAACCCATGGGCGAGGAGGTCATCCAACTGGCGCTTGAGTTCGTCCATCTCCGTCAGCGACAGTTGGTACGTCGGTCTTGACGGAGGCGACGAGCCTGGTTCGATGTCGATGCGATGATCGACGGTGCGTTGGGGTGGCAGGCATTGTGGCAACTGGTCGGGGAATACGTCCTTGTACTCGTCGAGCAGCTTGGTCACCACAGGCGGGGGACCGGGACCGGCTTGGTCGGTGTCGTCGACCTCACGCACGACACAGAGGAACGACGTGTCCTTCTTGATCAGCCTCTTGAATTGCATGGCTGAGAGGAGAGGTGGCATGTTGGGTGAGGCCATGCCCTGCAGGACAATGTCAGGGCCAACACGGACAGTGCGGCCTTTCCAGTCGACGACTGGAGTCGGCTCGGCACGAGCAAGCCAGCTCATGCCGAGGATGGCATCGAACTTGGTGTCGATCACTTGGAACAACAGGACAGGATGGTACTTGGGATGGAGGGCCACTCGCAGGACCACTTGGTGTGTGCACTGCTGCACACGATCGTCTGCAAGCGCCACACTCATCGGCGACTTCTTCTTGGTTGCATGTATGTTGAGCTCCTGGAGCAAGCGTCTGCTGACAAAGTTGCAGCTTGCTCCAGAGTCCACCATCATTCGGACGGTGTGACCTTGGACGGTGGCAGGGAGGTACAGCAGGGACTCTTCATGGTCCTCCTGCACAGCCTCCTGCACCATGACTTGACTTGGGGGAACGGGCGACACTTGGTCTTGGTTGGCTTCATCACGGCCACTCGGACATTTTGGATAGGGTTCGGCCATTGCGGGGGCCTGCGGCGTCAGCACGCCATTGCACACGACGTCCACGGCTTGCGGACACATGTCGGAAGCATCCGACACACACGACTTGACAGGGGTGAGGGCACAGGCGGTCCTGTCCCTCAAGGGTTCTTGATTTTCTTTTTTGTTTTGGTTTTCAATTTTGGTTTTCTCTTCACGTTCGTGGAGAGGCAGGCGGCTTGCGCCACCATGCACCTCTCGCACGACGCACAACACTTGGTTTGTTTCTCCTTCGGGGGAGGGGGCGAGGTGAACTTCCTCTGGAGACGCGTGGACTGCATTGAGCAATCCACGGCGTTGGTCTCCTACTAGGGCTCCAGAGCCACCTAGTAGGGTCGGCCGTTTCCCGACTTCATGGGGCACTCCTTGGCCTGGTGTCCCGGTCGGTGACAGAAGAAGCAGGAACCATGGCGGAGGTCCTCCTGCTTCTGTCTGTCCTTGGGGGAGACAGTGGCAGCTTGCTGGAACCGGGAGCGGGGAGGGCCACGAGCCTCCATGGCGTTGACGTCAACGTCCATGGGCTCAGGCATGGGTCTTGCGGGCGGGGCCGGGCGAGGCGGACGGGCTGGGACGTGATGAGACCGATGGCCGCCTGCCAGCTGCGGGTAGAACTGGCGGCCATGGTACTGGACGTTGTCGAGGTTCTCGGCAACGTCCATCATCACGTCCAGGGACTTGCGGGCATCAGGGTTGCTGGCGATGTACTCTCTGATCTTGGGCTTGAGGCCCTTCTGGAAGAGGTACATCGCATCAGCAGAGCCCAGCTCCTCAATCTGGGAGGAGAGGTCTTCAAACTCCTCGATGTAGCGGGTCACAGAACCACGCTGCACGAGAGAGTATAGCTTGTCACGGGCAATGAGTTCAGCATTGGGGCTGCCGAAGCGGCGACGGAGGCGGTCCTTGAAGTCGTCAAACACACCTTCGCTCTGCTCGTCGAACCCTTGGCGGCGGTACCAACGGTACGCCTGGTCCTTTAAGCAGAGCTTGGCGGCGACGATGTGGTGGGTGGGGGCGACTTGGGCAGCATCGAGGTAGTCCTCGAGTTGCTGCAGCCAGTCCTCCACCGAGGAGGAGCGGCTCTTCCCAGTAAACACTGGGGCACGGAAGGTCTTGAGGAAGGCTTCCGGAAGTGGGCGGGGGTTGCTCATGGCAGGGGCAGGCTCCAGGGACAGAGAGGAGAGTCGGTCGGCAAGAGAGGCGGGATCCAGCTTGAGGATCTAGAAAGAGGACAAACAGGACGAAAACAAGACGAGGATTTCCGATGCTACCATGTAACGTCCACTACTGGGACGTTGGGGCAAGACGGGGAGGGAGGGGGTACAAGACAAGACAGGACGGGGCAGAACAGGGCGGTGCTAGGCTACTCTAGCGGACGGGTGAGCTCGGGGAGCACTTACGTTTATTCACGATAAAACCGAACTCCAGACAAACGGGGGGAACGGGGGCAACCCGCAGGTATACCCTGCGGTGGCCTGCCTGCGGTGCGTGAAAACGCAAAGCGCAGCACAGGTCACGACCCACTGCGCCGCGCAGTACGCGCAGTACGCGCAGCACAGCGTCGGAGATACCATCTCCTACACTGGTATCGCGACAGTTTTGGTGGCAAACCTATCGGAAAGATGTCAAAGAGTACGTCTCGACGTGCGACACCTGTGCACGCTCGAAAGCTCCGCGACACAAGCCGTTTGGGTTCCTGTTGCCACTCCAGACAGCCGATCGACCCTGGGGGACACTGACCATGGACTTTATCACTGATCTGCCAAAGTCCAAGGGTCACACCTGCATCTTTGTGGTGGTATGCAGCCTCACAAAGATGGCACACTTTATGTCCTGGCGTTCACTGCCGTCGGCGGAGGAGACTGCGTCACTGTTCCTCGACAATGTCTTTCGTCTCCATGGCCTCCCCGACACAGTGGTTTCAGACCGAGGAAGTCAGTTCACCTCTCGGTTCTGGAAGGCACTCTGCACGCAGCTCGGGATCCAAACCAGTCTGTCCACGGCCTTCCATCCCCAGACCGATGGACAGACTGAGAGGGTCAACCAGGTCATCAACCAATACCTGCGCTGTTACACGTCGTATCAGCAAGATGACTGGGCCGAGCTGCTGCCGTTGGCCGAGTTCTCTTACAATAACCTCGAGAACTCGTCAACACATGCCTCGCCATTCTTGGCAACCTATGGGTTCCACCCAAGGTTCGAAGTCCCCGTTGTCGCTGGCGGCCCTGATGTTCCCTCTGCCACGGAGAGGGTTGAACATCTCCAGCGGAACCTGGCACTGTTGAAGGAGAATCTTGAGAAGGCAAAGTCTGACTACAAGCACTTCTCAGATCTCCGGAGGTCCCAGGCTCCCGACTTGCGTCCGGGCGATCAAGTCTGGGTGCTGACTCGTAACATCAGCACCACTCGCCCAAGCAAGAAGCTGGATTACCAGAGGATTGGACCATTCACCATCCTCGAGGCCGTCGGGACATTGGCTTTCCGCCTGGACTTGCCAAAGGACATAAAGGTGCACCCGGTGTTCCATGTGTCTCTTCTTGAGCCCTACAAGAAGAACTCGCTTCCGGGTCGGGTGCAAGCGCCGCCCCCTGCGGTGGTCATCGATGGGAACTTGGAGTGGGAGGTCGAAGAGATCTTAGACTCCAAGTTCGTGCGCGGAAAGCTGCACTATCTCATCGATTGGAAAGGCTACCCGGTCACCGATCGAAGTTGGGAGCCCGCCGACATTGTCTTTGCCCCAACGGTGGCCGCGGAGTACCACCGACGCTACCCAGACAAGCCTGGCCCCAGGAGAACTCAAGATGGAACACGCCGTAGTTTAAGGAGGAGATAGTGTGATGACCAGCATCACAACGGACCAATGAGATTGTCCCGCATGCTCTCGCCCTCCGCACCAATCATGAGTCCCCACGTGTTTGTTTGCCCCCATGCATGAGCACGCGCCGTTGCCACCCGCGTCTACTGGTTTCCTGCCTCCCCCACCGCTCGGCACATGTCCCCGGGCTGTGCCAAGCCTCTCTCGCTTGCACACCAGCCACTCTCGCACCCCCTTCTCGCTTCTCTGTGATGCTCCACCCTTCTCGCCCACTTTTGCCCCTCGACCTTCTCCCGGTCTATAAATAGCCCTGCATGTCTGAGCCTATGTTGAACACCAGTTCGAACAAAACTTGTTCTTTGGTGTTCGGGGCTAAAAGCTAATAAAGCTCATACCAAGCACTTGGTCTTCGTCCTTGCGCTTGTTCACTCCTTACATACCCCTCCAGTCGCCCGATTCCAACGTCCGGTCCCAAACAGACAGGATGTCAGGATGTCAGGAACCGGACACGACAAGACAGGAGAACAAATGTCAGGGGCAAGAGGTCAAGGATCAGATTGGAAAGGGGCCGGTTTGGGAGTGATGATCGTTTATTGGGGTGATAATTCACTAGCATTCATCCAGGAGGCGAGTGAGATGGTCTATTTACGTCAATGCATACCTCCCTTCACTCGCCCTTCGGGGAATATACTCACCCCGACCTATGTTTCTCGCGGTCATGAATCGCGACCAGGTGGCCATTGAGCAAGGGTCACGAATTACATCGCATAATCGGAGGCCGCATTCATAACAGATATCTCCCACTTACCTATACATAGTGTTATCCGGCACCGGTGGTTCGTATTTTTCTATCATTCACTCAGGTGAAAAATGTTCCTTTTTGCACTATATTTCATATTTTTCAGGTGTTGGCTAGCGGAACCATTTGGTGAGTCCCTTCGGGCTCGCGGCCTCCTCTGTTTTTCTTGTCAATTTTTCTATTCTACTCAATTCTTCTGTTTCTCTTGCTTCCTCAGCCTTTCTCGCTTGTTCTTCATAATACGCCATCATAATTGGGCCTGTTAGGACGACATTAGCACGAGTTCGAATCTCGGAGTCAGATGAGCTATCGAGGTAGTTGGCAAAAGCAAGTTGGATCTCAGGGGTATTGAGGTACATAGGCTCTCGATGGTGAAATTAATTGGTCGGAATTGGCGAACGGCAGTAAGTAGTGGAATGCGGAAGTTGTAATGACTGGGCCCAGCCGTCACATGTCGCGTGTTCAGGACAGCAAGAGTCTCTCTGTTCATCTCGCCCTGCTGCCTGCCCAGCTTGCCTGCCTGTTTGAAGACTCATCTGTTCCCACGCCATCTATTCCGCTCGCCCGATTGGTTTTCCACCAGCTCATCAGTCTCACTCCCCGACCCATCTCCAGTCCGCTACAGCGGGAAGCAGAGATGTAAATGAAATTAACCTACCAGGATGTGGCGAACGAATTCGTCACTTGGACGTCCAAAGTAGAGTGGGACTTTGATGGCGTAGCTCCCATGGCGGATCCATTGAGGTTGACTGTCCCAGTCGATTTCAACCCACTCGGGCAAGGAGAGTGGTTTGGGGTGACCGGCTGCTGCGACAAAGTTGGCTGGGTTCTCGGAGGAGCGAATAAACCCGTCGCCACGACGGACCCAAACAAATTCTTCACGAGGGGCACTGGACTTGATGGAGTTTCCGTCCGAGGAGATAACTACGCAAAAAACCCATGCTGTATGACCCTTGAGGATGTGCTTCACTTGGCCCGTGGTAGCATCCCACACCTTCACAGTCTTGTCATGAGATCCAGAGACAATCGACTTGCCATCGGGTGAGATAGCTACGGACATTACCCACCCTGTATGACCTTTCAGAATCTGGTTCATTCGGCCCGTTGTGGCATTCTATACCTTGATAGTCTTGTCGTGAGAGCCCGAAACGATCGACTTCCCATTCGGCGAAATGGCAACGGACCGCACCCAGTCTGTGTGACCCATGAAGGTTTGCTTAAGTTGGCCCGTGGTAGCGTCCCAAACCTTAATGGTCTTGTCAGCCGAGCCAGAGACGACAGATTCGCTGTCGGGAGTGATTTCGACGGTGAATACATTATCGGTATGCCCTTCGAGAGTGCGATTCAGACTGCAGGTAGTAGTATCCCAGATTTTGATCCTATTGTAGTCCTCTTGGTCGATAACCGCCACAAACTTGCCATTCGGTGAGATTGCTGATTGATATACCTTGTTCGAGTGGTCAGTAAACGTTTTCTTTATCTGACCGGAACTGACATCCAAATGCTGGATGGTGAGATCAGATTTGACAAGCACGATCGCTCTGCTATCTTGGGAAATTGTCATGGTGGCAATATTCGTATGCCACGGAAAAGTTTTTTTCATCTCCCCTGTTGCAGTATCCCATAGTTTGATGATGCCACCACTTGCTTTCGAGACGAACCAGGCCCCATCTGGTGAAACAGCAATCGAGGCTTTGCCGCCAGCGTATCCGTCGATTGATATCTCTGAGGAGTCCCAGTGACTTTTGACAAATCGAGTGATTAGGAATGGGATCTTGTCCTCGAGTCGGGAAGCATATATCTTGTAAATAGCGGTTTCCTTCGGAGTGAACGCAAAACCGGAAGTATATACTTGTGGTGCACTCCTAACAATTGGGTCAGTAAACTCTTGCATAAACCGACGAATATCTTTGACCAACTCCTTGCTGAGATCATCAAAAACCATCCTGGGCGCCATGTCAAGCGCTTTATGAAGCGAGCCAATCTGATCGGTCAGCTTTGGGATGACGCCAGTGAGCGAGCCAGCTTCGAGCCAAAAGAAGATGTGGCTTGAGAGAAACCGATTGAGCAAGTCCCTCAGGCCAGATAGGCGGTACTGCTTCCAGATTTGCTGGCCGAAATATTGGTCATTGATGCACCATACAAAGTGGGTAATCCAGTGAGCAACACTGTATCGAAGTGATGGTGCGATCTTGGTTCTGGCCAGGTCTTCCAAGTCACATATCTTGTCGTGAAAGTCGTAGATACCACAGATGTTGACCACTGGCTCGTGTGAGAGGATCTTTACCAAGCACTGCGAGGCGAAGGACATGTGAAATATGGAAGGAACATGGAATGGCTCGTTGATGGATTCGTTTCCGACCAAATAGGCGACCATCGATTTATGGTTCTGAACTTTGACTATCGAGTCGTCGTGTATCTCACGATCCAGTCTATTCGAATAAAGAATTGGCGCAAGGTCCTTGATATACCGGTGGACGACTCCAGCGTCGATACTGAAGAGATCAGCGATCATGCGGATCGAAAGGGGAGACTGTGACATAGCGATGACAGCAATGAACAACCCGATTTGTTGCTGGTTGCGAGTCTGGGCATAAACGTCCGTAAATGCAGCTTGAAAGCGGTCGTTATCGTTACTACCAGCGACCGCGAACCAGAGTTCAAATTCACTGTCGCTGTCTTCGTCCGACTTCAAGCCTTCATCACCGTCAAAACGTAGCATCCGGAGTGCGTCCGCCAGGCTCGTCTCAGACATCGGGCTACCTGCGGGAACCATTTTCACCAAAGAGGAAGTTTGCTGGATCAAAGGAGTGGGCAGTGTTGGTCTGAGAGATGGTGCTTGTTGGACGGACCAGAAAGGCTCGGCTCGGTGAAGGGCAGTGGGTACAACAGGCATCCGCATATCAACTTGCTGCGGATCTTGAGAGGTAAGTTGACGGAGAAAGCTCAGAATCTCGAGAAACTTGGGCCGTTGGGCAGAATCTTGATGCCAGCAGCGTTCGATCAAGGCCCAAATGTTGTCAGGGATGTCTACAACTCGCTTGGGCCGATGATTTCGAAGAACTTGAGACTCAATGACCCTGTCCCTCATTGGCTGGCCATCAGCGGTGACCCAGATGGACTTGCAGTTGTTGAGGACTTCGTACATGGTGATACCAAACGCATACACATCGGTAGATTTCGAAGACCCAACTGGATTGTCATCGTCCAGCATTTCCGGTGCCATATAATCAAGGGTTCCACCCATAGGCTCATTTCGGCGTGTGTGGTTCGTCGCGGTGGAGGTACGTTCGGTCCGGGACATGCCAAAGTCGGTCACAACAGCACCAAGCCCAGTGTCAAGTAGCACGTTGAGAGACTTGAGGTCGCCATGGACGATGTTGTTGCCGTGGAGATAGGCCATGCCAGAGGCGACTTGGTAGAGGAGCCGAATCTTCTCGCCAAGTGGTCGGGGATTGGGTGCTGTGGAAATGTAGCTATGGAGGGTGCCATTGGGCATGAACGGCGAGACCATGAAAGGCCTGGCGGTGGTGTCGCAGGCACCAAGGAGGGGAAGGACATGGGGGTGGCTGAGTCGGTGCCAGATGGCAATCTCATGACCAAAGTCGTTGAGTTCGCCCTGATTGTAGCCTCGATAGAGTCGCTTGATGGCGACAGGGGCGCCATAGTATGAGGCAGTGAAAACCTCGCCAAAGCCGCCGGCTGCCAAGGGGTCGGGAGACCAGTCGGTAATGGCTTCCTCGGGGATGTACCAAGGTTTGTCAGCCATGGCCAAAATTTGGGCTGTGATAGGAAGAGTTGTCGGTTGCAGCCGAAAGCCGAGCGGAATGTAGATGGTGAAAGAAACCTGTCCGCCCCTTTGGCCCGGCAGGATAGCCCAGGCCTTGCGTGTATACCCCTTTTCTATTGGTTGAGACGTATCCCCAGCACTGCACATGCCTCGTACCACTGGTCAACCTACGCTGGCATGGCGTTGATTGCAAAAGATCACGCAGACCTGCAGAGCCTCATCAGGATATCCGAAGCGCATGCGGCGGAGCATCATTACATGTTCGCGCCAGCCAAATGCGAAGTCACAACGGCAGAGGCCAACCCGGCACCTGTCATCCTCAACAACACGCCGCTCGAGTTTGTCCGCTCCACCTTCAAATATCTTGGGGTGCAATTCGGCCCCGAAGGCATTGACGTGGAAGCCCATGCAAGCAAGCTCAAACACAAGGCCCAGCTTCAAACCAAGGAGCTCAGAAAGCACGGGATATTCAGCAAATCCATCTACCCCGGACTGATAGTCAAGATATACAAGACCTTTGTCCGACCGCGTCTGGAATACGGCCTTGCCATCATCAATCTGAGCGGACCCACGATGAACGATCTGCAACGATGCATGATGGAGACACTTCGATCCGCCCTCAACATCCGCCACAACATATCCGGGCCGGCGATACAGGCGGTCACGGGGATATACTCCATGTCAACTCGGAAACAAGTACTGACGATCAAATGCTTCGGCCGCTGGTACGATCGCAGGGGCGACCCAGGCTTCCTCACGTCGCAGGTGCTCAGACACATTGCGGAGCTCCCAGCAAGGGATGCAAACAAAAGGATCCTGGCCAAGCTGACCGGAAACGCCACCTGGAAAGAGCTGGAACAGCAGCACAGAACCTCCCCAGAGCATTCAAGACCGGCCCTATTCGAGAAGGGGACAGGAACAGGCGTTCCCATCAAGAAGGCCATGATCATGCGCTTCTACGAAAAGGAAAGAAACCCAAGCAAGGTGATGTCGATCCCAGGCACCTACAAATGGGATGGAGACCCTATCCTGACCGCACGGATGCCAGTGATATCAGTCGCTCAAGCCCGAAGAATGTTCCTCTGGAGGGTCGGTGGCTTCCCTCCCAAACCTGACGGAGCGTGCAGAAAGCCCGGACCCAATGGTCCCAAAGTCCCCGTGAACAGGAAACATGCGTCGGAATGTGTCCGAGCCAAGAACCGCCTCGAGCAGTATGTACACCCTGCGAGGATCCCCGAAGACATCACGTATATCGACCTTGCAATCGACGCACTCCCCCAAGCCAGCTCGAGTGCCCGCAAGACCAGTCACCATCGACCAGGAAAAACTGAGCAAATGGCGAGCCAAACGCGAACGAATCCTCAACAACAGACCAGCGATCTGGCTGGATGTCGTGGCGGTGTTGGATGACATCGCAACTGAATGTCTGTCGTGGACGCCAATCCCTCGGATACGCCACGCACGACAGTAGGAGCCTGAGGAAGTAGTGCCGCAGGCATATGTCAGCACAAGTCTGGACATGGAAGTCGGAGCTGCAGATTCCAAACTGTCACTGGATGGATGAGTTCGACAAAACTTGACATCGCCGCAATGACGATTGTAAAATGTCCTGGTTGGCAAAAACCAACACCCAGTGCCAGGGCCCAGTACCAGTTCATTGTGCCAAAGTCCGTCCCTCTGGGTTTCACTGGTTAAAAGCGTCATGCTCCATATTGGGAAGACCTACCAGACTCGTCTCGGTTTCTCTCACCCCTTCGGTTGCCTGATTGCCAATGTATCTGGATATACGTCCGCTCCCAAGCCATCATTTCACGTTCTTGTTACGTATGCACGCCATAGTTACATTCAACTCAGAAAGAAACGGGACACCTTGGTTTTTGTGGAAGGATTTTCTCATCAACAAACACCAATCCGCGCTGGCCATGACCATTCCGTGATGCGGTGCTACGCCCTCATCCATAGCCTGAGAAAAGTTGCCTCCATATTCAGTGTGTCCAGGAGCACCATGCACCGCTGGCAATGCGTCATGGCGTCAAGGCAAGAGCTATGCATCCAGCCCAGGAGGCAGCGATATGCCAAGTACTTTGAGCAGTGCAAGCAACACTGTCGCCGTCCAAATCGCCCTTCATATGGCTTAGATCGACGCAAGCTCATCACATACTATGCTGACAATTGCGATCGCGAGGGTGTCCTGCTTTTCTGAATAAGGTGCAGGGATACAACATGGTCACAAGCCTCTTTGACCTGGGCGTGGTGTTGATTACACCTCCCTCATTATTGGAAACTTTCAATAGGTGCCATCATTGGACCCATCGTGGATTTACAGCGTTTCCAAAATGAAATGGGACACCCCCGTTTTTAACCAGGACAGTGGTTTTTTCTGGAACCTGAATACACCCACCCACTCATCGCATTCATAGCTACTCAGTATGTCCAAGGGAGACCGAAGCGGTGATTGCCTTTGGGAATGCATCCTGGAAACAGGGGAAGGGATATGCATCCAGTCCCAGGAGACTCAGGTTCGCCAAGTACTTTGAGCAGTTCATACACCACCAGAGACGCCCACCAGACCGATCCGTCTCCAAGATCCGTGTGTGCTCGGTGAACGAGTTCAACACATCCCAGGTGTGCTCACATTGTCGGGAAGCCAAGCGACTCGAGAAGGTCGAGCATCTTGATATCGAGAAACCACACTTTGTCCGGAGCTGTGCAAGCTGCCATACGCTGTGGGATCGAGACATCAATGCCTCACGGAACATGATCTCGGTATGCCAGTCGATCATCGCCCATGGAGATCGACCGAGTGTATTCAAGACTGTGCTCCCGAAACCAACCAAAAACAAAGGGATTGCCAACCAGGACGGGAAACAATCTCACGGCCTGCCCGCTGGGCCTACAAGTCAGCCAGCAGGGCTCAGATATCTGAAGCCAGGAAGGGGAAGTGTCCCGTTTCATTCTGGATAGACTGTATCCCAACTGAACACGATCGGACTGTGGACGAGATGGCTCAAGTACCAATCGACGTGCGTGGGTTCACAAAGGACGCTGCTCGGGCAAATGTAGCATTACACTTCAATATGGAATCATCACACTTCTGTATCGCTGTTCCCGGCCCCAGTTCCCGCACCCTGGTCCCTACTCCTCCCTCGTTACGCACTCTCTTCACTTTACAAAGTGGGATTCACTCCGCGGATTAACTAGAACTCAAGGGAAGCCCCTCCCAACCGAGGATCAACGCTCCCCTGTTCCAATCTCGACCCAGTCCCAGTGCTTGACAGAATGCCACTGATTTATCAGATGTCGGTCTTCCCTGTGCATCATTGTCATTTGGGACGTATACGAGGGAAGAATGCTGAGTCGATCATCTCAAGCGGCCATCACCGAATGCACTGAGTTCATGCTCAATGATTGTTTACATTTCATCATTCAATAAAGAGCACTGTGGCGGCGTTTGCATAGAGTGACCGCGACATTGGACCGATTGAATTTCTGGATGATGGTCTTGAAATAGGAGGATGAATTATTGTATTCAGGCACAAGGAATGGGTACATTCGGGCCCCCAAAATCTGTTTCCATCCATCGTTTCGTTGAGGTTTCAATATATTGATGAGTGGCAAAACCAATCCATCACATCTTCATCTCTATTGTAAGGGCTTTGATGGCTCGGAGGCTTTATTTTCAGAAGGATCGTACATATCCAACCTCGAAGCAGCACGGATAATGATCTTGGTCGAATAGGTTTGGTCGAGAAGCGTGTGAGATTGTCAGCATGATCCTTAGCTTATACAAGTATCTCAGGCAAGGACCATTGCTCCTCAGAAGATCATATCATTTGGCGCAACTTCACCAAGAGAGAGATAGCATCACATGCAACTTACATTCATCAATCACTTCTCCGGAGCTCATAGGGTTCTCGTGGGTTGAAAAATGCTGGAATCCAGCCTTTTCGATGGTTATCAAGACATCCATCCATGACTGGACGGCATCCAAAACAGATACCGCTTCTGGATTCGAGCGCCGTCCAGGCCAGAAGTGGACCTCGAAGATTATTTGGTCAATGTTCTGAATATCGGGACTCTTCAGCAACTGGTTCAGGGCATCCCATTCGCAGTATTCGACGTCGACTTTGAGAAGACTAATATGATTGTGAGAGAGGGTTGACATCCAAGAAGGGATTGTCTTCACAACCCAGGGTTTGACTCCCTTTCCGAGCATGGACGACCGATGGTCGGTGTAATTGGAGTCGTCAATACCAGAGATACCGGCGTCGTGGAACCAGTGGGTTTTCGATCGGCTGTAAGATTCGACCCCCATTGAGGGATCGAAGGAATGAACCTATACGGGCATTCATTAGAATGAATCGACCGCATCAAATGGTCACGGTTGGTGGTATTAGCGGTGGATGCACCCGTGGCTTTGTGATAAGGTGGCTATCGAGGATGTGCGGGTGAACACGGATGCAGCGGAGCGTTTCCCTGCAATATTGCCAGACTCCGACGAATTATCAGAGTGTTCCGTTAGCATAGGCTCCCTTACCTCACAGCCCTTCAAATTCATCTCATCGTCGAAGGAAAAATCGTTGCAGATGCCGAATGAATAAACAACACAGGGCTGGCCATCCCTGAGGATACGATCGGCGCAGACCGTCCAGACACCGTCGCCTTTGCGATCAAGTGGTCCCCCAACCAGAACAGGATTTCCGCAAGCTGACGCATTGGGACTTCGAATATACTTCATCAAGCTGGAGATTTCGGTTGTCGTCGAAAAATGCAGAGGATGGAGGCCAGCCAATATCGGGACACGTTAGACGCCAGGCAGAGCGATTTACATTGGCAGCGTCCCTGGCACTACTTTTACGCGCCGCAATGAATCGTGATTCGCAACCACATTTATGGTTGCTAGACAAATGCGTTCCGAGATTCGAGCGCACCTTTCGATTCCCTCACGAGCAGTCTTAAAGTTGGTGACTTCGGGTTTCTGAATGACGTCAGACTTGTGATCGACCACGACGTCATGGGCAGCTTCGACCGGACGGTTTTCATGAGATTCGTGCTCGTGTGATCCCTGATCAGCCTGTTTGATCTCATCACTGGCAGGGCTTTGCACTCGACCAGCTGGTTCGGGAATTATGCTGTGAATGTGATCGCGAGTAAACATCGGTCCAAATTCAAAACAGTGTCATATATAGCCGGCGGTGACAAACTTCAACCAAAGTCACTCTTGAATATGATCGACAAACTCGCATCGATCGAATAACTTGATCACAAGCACCCTGCCTTTAGTGTGACTTGATCACTTGCTTTCAAATCTTGTCAAAGTCTCGGGCGATGCAATCACCGCGAACTTACATGAAATCCTGATCGGTCTCGACCACCCTCGAGTCACCAGCCTTCACAGCTGCTATCGGTTGCTGCAGTTCATTGCTCGTTTGAGAGTAATATAGCCAACCCGAGAGTGCCAGTGCAAACAAAACGAGCAACCAAACAACGCGAGGGGCCTTTCTGGGAACAGACGATAGACGAGGCAAGAGAGCCATTGTGAAGCAAATCAAAATCGAAGACTGTCGAGAGTGTGGCAGAAAGATATGATGGAAAACTGTTGATCGATTTTGGCAGCTGAGATTAAGGCGATATATGGACCCGATCTCGTCCTTCGACACCAGATGATCTGCGAACAGGATCGAAGGCTACGAGTAGGAGCGAGCCGCGCGACATGGGGCTTTATTCAGATCTAGCATCCAGCACTCGATGGGTAAAGACTGATCGTCTTGGCGCCTGACAAGCCAAAGGTCGACCGCGGGACCGAATGGCGGGAAAGAATCCCGCTCTTTGCCGCTCCTTCCTAGCACGTCTCAGCATGTCTCGGCACGTCTCGGCACGTCTGAGCGATATTTCAGGATCGACCGACTGGCTGAGCCGAGCATCTTTCCAACAATAGTATCGCCCACTCATATTGGGAAGGAACACATGCATATATTTCACCCTCACCGACCGCCAGCCCCGTAGCTGCTACGCAAGGGATACCTATTCAGCCTCGGTTGCTTGGCTTTCCTTTGCTATTCCGAGCACTTCCACCACTGGCCGATGAAGGAGTGATCTGTCTGGGTTTGCCCTATGATCGGGCGCATCACCTAATATATGTTCACACTTTCGCGACGTGAGACAGGAGCTGTGCGGTCGACCATTCACCGCAATTGCTCCGTGGATGTCGCCGATATAGCGATTCCACAATGTCAATATTCCCATGTCCAGGACCGTTATTCACCAAATATATAGCCATCACAATATCGGACCCTGACCCATTCGCTGAATACATTTCTTCATTCGATAAACTTTACACTGAACGCTGTCGCAGACAACAACGGATGTGAAAGTGAATCGGCGGAAGTACGCATGTCCTCACACCATATGGATTGGCTGAGCTCTTGTTTCTATATCCGATGCTCCGATCAGCCTGTGCTATACTGTGACGATTAATTCGCTGGCGAAATAGCAAGCTGACAAGGTGACAAGATGGCAAGTTGGCGGGACGGCGGGATGGCGGGAGAGCGCGGCGGCGCGATAGCGCGATGGCGGGAGGAGGTAGTGGCGGGACTATGGGATTATGGGATCGTGGGATCGTGGGATCGGAGGAGATTTCTTGCCGCTGGCGATAAAGGCCGAAGGACGTTTTAGCCACTCTGTCATTGGGCGCCCCAGACTATCTCCATCACTGTTTTTGATCTTGGTCGAGGCATTGGTCGAGGCATTTTTCACCATGTGCAGCAAATATGCATGGATACCTTTCACTTTCTCCCAGAGGAGGTATTTTCTCATCATCATCATCACTAGTTTGATTGTCATTGCCGGCCAGTATCTGAGCCAAAGAGCCATCTCCCAAACATCGGGGAAATCGATTGTGATGCCTTCACCCGCGCTCGATTGGAATTCCACTCCTCAGAAGCATTTCATTGGAATTTTCACGGATGCCAAATCGTATGCCCGTCGAGCGCTGATACGTATGGGCTACTTGCATATCTATCCCAAGCCCTGGGTGAACCTCGAACTCTACTTTGTTATATGCGAAAAGCCGACGAGTCCGATGATGAGCAAACTCTTGAAGCTGGAGCAGTTTACACATCGCGACCTCCTGCTCCTCGACTGCACCGAAAACATGGACGAGGGCAAGACCCATACGTACTTCTCCTACATGGGTTCCGGGAAAGGCCCCCAAGGATTCAACTATGCAACTGTGATGAAGCTCGACACCGATGCAATTATACATTTGCCTAGATACATCGAACGTATCGAGGGTCTCCCAAAAAAGTCCATTTATTATGGGCTCCCCCAGATTGGATTCGAGGATTATGTCTACATGGGCGGATATGCCTACACTCTGTCGATGGATTTGTGCATCTGGATTGCACAGAGCGAGTTCGCCGCCAACAATACCATAGGATTCGAAGACCGCAAGCTTGCAACTTGGCTGCTCCATTACAACGCGACCTCAAACCCGGGCGAGCTCAACATGGTTGGAGAAAGCGAAAGTCGAATGTGGACTGAATTCCCCGATCCACTCGTCAATGTTCCGCCCGACATTATTGTTCTTCATCGGGCCAAGTCGGATGAAAAATTCATCACTGGTAGCTTCTTGATGCTCGGACAAGTACTCAACCCAGGTTTAGCTGACGACCTGCTGTAGTGCTGCCGATATCGCTCTGTACACTCCCTTTCGAGTCAGCTGGCTATATGGATTCAATGGCAAAGGTGTATTTAGCTCTCAATGAAAAATAGAATGGGGTTCCCTGCACATGGAGTTGATCAGTCCGGCACTCGTTCATGCCGTTTTCAAGAGATAGCAAGTGCATCCATATCAAGCATGCAGTCCTTCTACAGCTGTTCCAGAAAAACGGGACTTTGCCCCTTTCTCTGGCATCAGAGGCCTGGAGCCTAGTGAACTTTAGTAGGCCCTGGTGAGCAAGCCGTGTGATTGCTTCGTTTCTGGTTGGAAAACACCGCCCCGAATCCACCCGGTCGATCTCCTGTGGCGACGATCTCCTGTGGCGACGATCTCCTGTGGCAACGATCTGCTGGCATGCCGGGACCATGTTCCTGGCTGCATCGATGGCTCGATTTGGGGGTGGAATCGCTCGAATATCAAGTCAACCTGACTCCCCGTGGGTTGGAAGCGTATCTCTTCCTTTGCTCCCACGAAGCGTTTCCCAGGCGATCACAATGTTGGTCTTCTTGGGCACACTGTTTGGCCATGGTGGGCGATGGATGGGGTGTGTATTCACATCCAGAAAAAAATCGCCATCTGGGCTCAACAAGGTGTCTCGTTTCGTTTTGGGAGAGCGGCGATGTGGTCAAGAACACACATGTGGAGTTAGCGTCGATCGCCACAAAGGGAGAGTGGCCTGCACAGATCCATCGAGGTGTGCTTGTGTTGCAGTGCTTTGGGTTAATGCACAATGATCCGGAACTTCACCACCACAACACCAATGTGACCAGGAACATGGTCCCGGTATGCGAGTCGATCATGACGGTTTCCAAGGTTCGCCACGGCTGTTGTGGCATGGGCGACTGATGAATCGCCAGTATAGAGGTTGTGTCCGGGTTATCCTCTTCATTTCAATGTGTGGTTGTGCGCCACCTTCAGTAATTGTCGCCGCCACATCCAGTACTCTCAACCAAGGAGCATCTCTGTTTCGCTTGGTCATGGTCCTTTGACTGGATCTCGCAGCCTTGAGCAGATTGTATGCAAATATCCAGCAGCTTAGTACGGCGATATGCTTCCCATGCGTAGCGGAGCTTGCACAGGGACCAAACGAACCAACAAGGATAGATTATAGTTCCATAGAGTGGCCATCTTCAAGGCTGATTATTGCATGCTGTATTGATTGTCATTTATCTCGCATCTGCCAGCCCAGTTCCTCTAATCTCGCCGAGACAGAGTCCTCTGATGATTCTCCATAGGCGATAGTTTGTCCTTGGGTGGCCCGGTTCGTCATCGGGTTCAACACAGGCACGAGAGAATGGGAGGATGGCCGGTATCTACTTTTTTGACTTGGCGACTAGATCGCGAATGTGGGGTACGAGTCTGCATCCATGTTACGGACAAGCCAGCGACAGAGTTGGTGAGTAGATCGAGTCAGCGAGCCTGCCCCAGAGCAACCAGCTGGCTCCATGAATCGATCGCACGGCTCCTCAACCATGATCTCTCATGACCAAAGCGCACCTGTCAAGGGCCTCGCCATCGGCAGCATCAAGCGCTTGAAGCTTCAAAAGCTCTCGCAGAGTCTGCTGGATTGTCATGGCTTTGCCGTCCGCAAAGACGGGGCTCAGTTCGTGGCAGGGGGGCTCGTCAGGAAACTCGTTGGGATCAGGAAAGAACTTGCGGACAAAGGACTCGTTGTCGACTGTTTCTCTGGACCACATAAAAACAGGCTGGACAATGACCGACGACTCTTTCCCAACGGATTCTTGCATCAGCTTCAGGCTATGCTGGACCTGAGGCGAGCAACAGCGGCGAGTGAGCAACAGCTCGGGTGTCCTGAGACTTGCCAGCGGCCAGAGGAGGTATGCTCCTGGCCCAAAGCTGTATGCCCCTACTAGCACAGTCCTCGCATCGAGACGCATACCTCCAGGAACTGGGTGTCGGGCTTGAGATGAGCCTCGCGGGTGGAAGCCAGTCCCTTCTCGGAGATCAGCACAACAATGACGCTGAGACCCCGCATCTCGGTCAGGTTCTCAAGCTTCCACTGCGAAACGTCCTGGGTGCACAACTTGTCAAAGTAGACGCAGAGGGGCTTCTGGGCAGCTTGGCTGACCGATAGGCTTTCATACAGTCGTTCGGCGGACTTGGCCTCGGTAACGAATTGATAACTGGAAATCGACACGGTTAGCGCCACCGCCGCACGTCGGCATCAGCATCAGCAGTCGCAAATACCCGCCTGATGTAGATATCATGGGCACCATGGCCCTGATGGCACACCGGGGTGGCTGGTGCATCGTTGCCGGCATTCGGGTTGGCCTCGTCGACAGCGGTAGCAAGGGGAGTGGCCTGGGCTTGTTTGATTCTCTGCACGGCCTCAGCCCCAAGGGACAGACTGGCCAAGTCCGCTTCCGAAAGCTCAAGCACCTGTCAGCAGACTTGGTGAGCGCCAAGGACGCTAGGACGGAGAGGAGACAGACTGCTCTGGCTGCGCTATCCTGATTGCAATCCATAGCGACATACCAGGTCGGCCGAGTCGACCTCGTTGTCGACCAAAGCAGCCCGGTATTGCTCCAAGCCGTACTTGGCCAGGAAGGTGTCGAAATCTGGGGCAGAGTCGGCGATGGAGGTCGAATCAGTCGCTCTCGTCGGTCAGGAACAGCGGCGGAGTCCACCGGACGTCTCTTGTCGGGTGATGCACATACCAACGGCTTTCAATGCTTCGGGCATTGCGGGGGGGGGAACTTGAACGCAGACGACAGGCAGCCGAGATGATGGTTGTGATTGGCACACAGAGGTGATCGAGTGGAGCGCCGGTAGCACGGAGCGACCAACCACGGGTTCGCGCTCGCGCCATTCCGCCTGGCCTCATTGGCGCTCTCGTCAGCGCGCCAGCCGGCGAGCGCGGCCTGCGATCACCGTGCCAAGCGCGCCCTTGTGCTGCAGCACCCGATATATCTATCAGCACCGAGTTTGCAAGACCGCTCCACGTCGAAGCGCATTCCTCGCCATCTTCGCTTATGTTACTCGGCGTTGGTTGCGTCACGACCACGCTCGTTTTCCAAGTGCATCGCTGAGAGCCGCATACCGGTGGTGCATTCCTGGCTGTCAACGACCGCTTCCCAATCGAGCCACTTCATTCGCCTTTTCGGATCGATTCCTTGGAATCTTGCCACCCAAACTACCAATATTTGATTGGTTCCAACAATCTCGCGAGTCTTTTCTTGGACGAGAAGAGTCGACGGTAACACCATTTACCCCAACCTCAGCTCCCAGATATGACCATTTATTCTCGTCAATCGATCATTTTTTGGTTCTTCTGCATCTGCACACTCCTGGTTGCTCTGCGTTGGACGCAGCGCTTTTCCAAAGTGGATTTGAATGCGCGGCCGGAATGCTATTGCAGTACCCAGCTACATCCTCTCCGTATTCCAAAAATCATCCACCAGTCGTGGAAGAACAGCACGCTTCCAAAGGTGAGTGTTTGGTGGCGTTGAGCTGGTTCAGGGGGGGGGAATGGAAGCAACCCCGTACTTTGAAGACCCAAGCCGCGGTCGGAGACTCGGCACCGCTGCCGTCAGCACACCATCGCGCAAAATGCGAATTTTTTGATGTCTTGCAGAAGTGGGCGAAGCCGCTCTGTTGTATCGACCAAGCGATTGATCCCGTTGAATGGACTACACATCTCGACTGTCGATTTTGGATGGTGTGCTCTCTAATCTCCGCTCTAAAGCAAGCTATCGTGCACGTTGCTCCTCCATAGCGATTCGAGAGATGGGCAAACACGTGGAAACAACATCACCCCACCTGGACCTACATCCTCTGGACCGATGAGATGAATCGCAGACTTGTCGAGCTCAACTTTCCGTGGTTTCTTGACACCTATGATAGCTTCCCCAACAATATCGAGCGAGCCGACTCGGTTCGCTATCTCTACATGTACAAATATGGAGGCGTCTATGCCGATCTGGATATGGAGTGTCTTCGGGCCATGGATGCACCGTATGATAAGGGGAAGCTCTCGCTTGTCGACCGAGGCCCAGCCCTCCTTTCTTTCCTGGGAAAGGACATGGACTTCAAACACTCAATCCCAAATGCATGGATGGCAAGCGCGCCTGGCCACCCCTTTTGGATGGTTGTCATCAATGAGATCATGAAGGGTCGCAAACGTGGCGTTTGGGTTGCTGAGGAGGCTACTGGCCCGATTATGCTGCGGACAGCCTGGATGATCTATTCCAATTATACAAGTGGAGAGACCGAACAGCTCGTCACTCTCGCTAGCGGTAGGCAGTTCAAACTCGCACATTTCTCACAAATGCAGTGACTAAAATTCCGGTGTGCCGAAATTGCGAGCAGGATGTACGGATGGCACTCGTGCCCGGATCCAGCGGTGAACATAAATCTGTACTGACCACGGTTTGCTTCGCTTCCGTTGTACTTCTCACAGAGTACATCTTTCCTTACAACTGGAGTAATTCTACAGACCTTATCGAGATCTGCAGTGCTCAGCGCTCCACAATCAACGAGAACGAATGCAAACGGCTGCTGCGGGCCCAGGGCAGGCCCGGTCAGAAACCATATGCAATTACGTACTGGTCTCATAGCTGGGAAGATCACGAAATCAACAGAGATGTCCTGGATGAGAAGGGAAAATGAAGCCTCCCACAAATTACCGATGCTGGCGCAGAGAATAACCTTCCTGGTGCTCAAGAGCATGGGGCCACCGTTTCCGACCGCCCATCGAGATCAAGGGTATCCTGTATTTGAATGAGGATGTGCGCATTCGTATATTTGAGACCACGCCAATTGGGGCCATAGAAAGTTATAATATGCCGAGCTTGAAATTCACATCAACGATTTTCTGGTGCGCGTTGTGAGACCCCTGTGGATTCGAAGGATCGGGTTCCGTTGGGCCATGCGACCAGGGTGGGTGGGTTTCAGGATTGCACATTTGGCGGTGAACACTGAATGGCTTCAGATATCACGACGCATGAGTGTGGCGCATAAACTCGATCATCTGGCGAGCTCCATGGGATCTCCATATCAAGGAAGTCGAGTGATTCGAGGCGCTCTGCCTTGATGAACTCTGAACGTGCTGCTTGGGCAAGACGAACGATGGATGAGGTGTATTCGAGATCCAGAAAAACAACGACAACCCTGGCTCAGAACAGGGCGCACCGTTTCGTTTTGGGCACTCTGTAGTCTCCATCTGTGCTGGGGATCAGGCCTTTCGTTTCGATCTGTGCGATTCCTCAAGCTTCGCCACTCCGACATTCAAGCCAAGCGGGCATTCTTTCCCTCCCCTTGCCCCCTTGCCCTTGCCCCCTTGCCCCCTTGCCTCCTCGACTGTGCCTGCTACCATCGCCATCGCCATCGCCATCACCATCACCATCACCGTCGCCATCGCCATCGCCGTCGCTGTCGCCGATTCCCGCACGCCCAGCCATGACGGTCACCACCAGCTTTCTGGCCGGCGCCCCCGCGGCCATCCTGGCCTACTGCGGCTCGTCGATCCTCATGACCGTCACCAACAAGGTCGTCCTGTCGTCCTACAGGTTCAACATGAACTTCCTGGTGCTGGCAATCCAATCGATCGTCTGCGTGATTATTCTGGAGCTGTTTGTCGCCCTCAAGTGGTCGTCCCACCGGGCTTTCAAGGTCGAGGAGGCCAAGAAGTGGTTTGTGGTCTCGCTGGCTCTCGTCGCCATGATCTACACCGGCTCAAAGGCTCTCCAGTACATGTCCATCCCGCTCTTCACCATCTTCAAGAACCTCACCATCATCCTGATCGCCTATGGCGAGCTGATGTGGTTCAACGGCTCGCGCATTACCAAGCTGATGTTCCTGTCGTTCATCATGATGGTCATGTCCTCGGTCATTGCTGGTAAGTGCGCATCTCGGGCCCCGTCGGCAATGATGCAGCAGAACGGCCGAGAGCAGCCCGGCGAGCCACTCGTTGGGCCGCTGCAGGCTCATGTTGCTCCCTTCGATCGTATCGGGAGAAGCTGCATCTGATGCGCCATTCGCCGTTCCGGGCGACCGATGTGCGCTCTTGTGGATCGCCCGGATTCGCACGACCAACGACCAACGACCAACGACCCCTCGATTCTGGCTGTCTGCAGGGGCGTCTGATATTGCCAGCGGCAAGGCACAGGCCAAGGTCGAGGCGAGCAACTTTGTTGCGTACGGATGGATGGTCTCCAACTGCCTCACGACGGCCTTCTACGCCCTCATGATGCGAGGCAAGATCAAGGAGGTTGGCTTCAAGGACAACGACACGGTCTTTTACAACAACCTGCTCTCCATCCCGATCCTCGTTGTGATGTCGTTCCTGACCGAGGGCAACGAGTACCGCAAGACCGTCGATCGATACTGGGGCGATGATCTGGATGCCTCGCGGCAGTCCGAGTTCCAGGGCCTCGCCATCGCCCTCGCCATCTCTGGCATCAGCGGGTTTGCCATCAGTTACGGCAGCAGCTGGTGTGTCCGAGTGACGTCCTCCACAACCTACAGGTGAGCCATGCGGGCTGCGGCGTGGTGCTGATCGTCGCAACGGGATCTATCGGCAGGGTATTAATGTGGAGATTCGTTTGCTTCCCTCCAGTATGGTGGGTGCCCTCAACAAGCTTCCGATTGCGATTGCCGGCATGATCTTCTTTGACGATGCAGTTACCGTCCCTGGCGTCCTTGGTGTCCTCATTGGTAAGTGCTGGGCAACGAGCGTGCTGCCGCAGGGCTCCAGGAGACCTGCTGCTGATCATCCGGTGCGATCTGGCAATATGTCCTCGTTGGTGGGAGCCGATGCTGTCGTGGGATGTGTTCGCCATCTATACCAGAACCAGAACCAGAGCACTTGCCGACCAGCGCTTTGCGCGGCGTATGTCTGACCCTCTTCGACGCAACCCTCCCTTGGCCGGCATCTCTCGACGTGTCGATCGATTGTCGACCAATGCTGCCCCGCTACAGCGTTCACGGCCGGCATCATCTATTCCCATGCCAAGAATCTGCAAAAGGCCCAGCAGGGACTTCCTCTCCCTGTCACCGAATCGCCCAAGGACATATGCGATACAGACAAGTCGTGACCAGTGCGATTCTCCCATGACTCCACAAGATTGTGCCTCGAGGAGATGCCAGCTTCCGATGGACCCATCCACAGTCGCTCCCTGCTTAGTAGTCGATTCGTGGTGTGATAGAATAATACTAGTGCAATGAAAAACGGGACACCCCGAATTTTGACCATCGACTTGATATTTTGTTGCTTCAAAACATCGGTCGCTGGCCATGACCAAGTTCTTTGTGATCGTAGAGGTGTAAACCCTCGTGACCCACAGCGAAAATCTGGAATGATCATTTGGAATGATCACGGAGAAGCAAAATCGACAGAGAGTAATTCTTGCGAGCACAGGCAAAATCGGGCTAACTTGTGACGCCGGGTATTGTATGGCCTCGCGGTCAGCAACCCAACAGCTCCCACCGATGGTGGATGGTCGTTGTGATCACGAATGACGCATGTATGTATTCACGAGTCCGAGAGAGTGGTTTTCTGCCTCGAGAACGAGGGCAGCCTCTTTCGCTTTTCAATACCATCACGGGGACATTGCTGCTTCATGGAGGAGCCGCTGCTCCGTCCGATGATGCTCGATGTGGAGTTACCAGATTCGGTAAGTAGGCTGGCCAGGAACAGCCGGGGCCGCTCCGTCGGCTTTCTTGACATCTTCCTCGGTGAAGGGTCCGAGGGTGACGGTCTCCTTCTTGACAATGTCGACGACGGCGATTTTCAGAACGGCAAGCTCACGGGCAATGAAATCGACGTTGGAGCTCAGCGTCTCGTACTCATGGAAAGGAAGTGCGCGGTCAAAGGCAATCGCGCCGCCGACCTCAACGGTTTTCTATCGAGAGGTTGAGCGAGGGTGTCAGCATCGGTGGGGCACCTCGGATATGATCGCGAGATGCGACGATTGCAGCGTCGTTGCTCATGTCTTGGGTTATAGCTCAGGAAAGACATGGTATCAGTGGGAATAGGGCATGCGGACTTGTTCGTACCTTCATGGCAGCAACGAAGGGCATCACGCGCTTGTCTTTGATGAGGCCGCGCTGGGTCAGGATTTCCTTGTCCTTGCCTGGGATGAACTTCTTCTCGGTCTGGTTGAGGAATCGGAGGAGAGCCGGGAAAGATAATCAAGTCAGCGAACCTCGGACTTGTCTCACGCACCCTGTCGTCAGACGTTCTAGAACCGTGACCGAGGCGCGTTGCACGTTTGGACCTACCGAGTCCCAACACTCCTTCAGTGCCGACAGAGCTTCGTCCTGCCACTGCGGGAATGTCTCGGCAACATAAATGCGGATGGACTTGGGTCCGTCGTCCTTTTCCTCGGTCTTGCCACCCTTCTTGGCCTTCTTCTTTGCGGCAGCATCCTCGGCCGATCGGATCTTGGACACGAGGTCACGGATGTAGTCGGCAGCCGCAAGGAGGGACTCGTCGACAGGGACGGTGAAAGTGGGCCAATGGGCTTTTTGGATGCTGGTTGGCTGGAGAACGAGCGGAGGCGTGAGACAGGCGGCTTCCCTCAGGCCAGCGGAATTCGGGAGAAGCTGTGGTCCCAAGTTCGTGCCATTTGGTTGGCACAACCACAACCACAACCACAACCACAACCACAACCACAACCACAACCACAACCACAACCACAACCACAACCACAACCACAACCACAACCACAACCACAACCGCGGCTCTCCATGCCCCTCAGTGCCGATCAGGTGGGCCAGTCCAAGGCTGAACCGCTTAAGCAAACTTACCTTGGCAAGCACCTCTGACCAAATGTACTCGCTCCAGTGGGGAGTGATGGGGGACATGAGAAGGGCCTCAATTTCGACAAACTGCTTGACGAGATCAACATGCATGTTGGTTGCGGTGACCGTGGCCTTGCGGTACTCATTTCTGGCGTTCTGGATCTCATAGAACGAGAACTTCAGGGCCTCGCGATAGAGCATGGACTGGTACGCCTTGTCGGCTTCGCTGGCGATCTTTTGAAGCTCGGACGCAAAGACACGATCGATCCAGTTGAGCTCGCCCGAGCGCAGGTCTTGGCCACCGTTGCGAAGACTCTCCTCGATCCACTCTTTTTCGATAAACAACTTGAGAATGGCATCGTCGGCAGTCTTGTCCAAGAAGTTGGCGTCATCCAGAGCGTCGCCGGCATCGGCCAAGGCAAAGCGAGTCGCATCAGCACCATAGGTCGAAACGGCATCGTTCAGGGTCATGAAGTTACCGGTCGACTTGGACATCTTTTCGCCGTTGAGGAGCAAATGGCCGTTGGTGCGGACAGCTTTGGGCCAAAACTCTTCGTCAAAGAGGGCGACGTGGTTGTAGATGAAGAAGGTAAGATGGTTGCCAATCAGATCCTTTCCAGAGGAGCGCAGATCGACAGGGTAAAAGTACTGGAATTCGCGGCGCATCAGTTCCAGAGACTCCTTCTGAATGTCGGTTTGGGGGAAGGGAGCGCTCTTGTTGAGGATGAACTCCCACACTTCATGCGACATCTGCTCAGCCTTGATGCCGAGCGGGCCGGGCTTGGATCCATCGAGGTTACCGCCTGCATTGAAACAAGTCAGGGAGGGTGAGTCTGAGGAAAAGATCGACTGAACATTGGAAAGAGCCGCGTACGAAACAGCGGATCGAAAGCGTACACACACAACAGCCCCAAGGATTCGAGCAGCAGCAGAGGCAGGAAGGGATGTATACCATGAAGGAGATGAGCGACGGTGTAGTAGGCCATGTAGATAGTCGAGTCGCTGAGAGACTCGATCAGGTACTGAGGGTCCCAGGGAAGACGTGTGCCGAGGCCGTAACTACGCGAGCAGGCCCACTGGTTGAGCCAGGCCAGGGTCTTCTCGAAGGCGTTGCGAGTCTCTGGTCCGAACGTTTCCATCTTGGCAAGGCAGCTGGACATGAACGCGTGCAATTTGTTAGGGCCATGAACAGGGCGACACGCCACCCACTGCCCATCGCCCACAGCTGGGCCACTCCGTCATGATGCGCTCCCTGCACACAGCAATTCGTACCTTTCGGCGGTCTGGCGCCAGGATTGCTCGCCATAGTTCATGAACCACTGGTCCGCCGGAGTGACGACACATTCATCGCCACTGCGACTGACGACAAGGCCGTCGGGCTCTGCGTAGGCAAAAGCGAGGCCTTGCTCGATCAGCTCGGCGCGAATGATCGGCTTTGCTTCCTGGACAGGTCTGCGGCGGTCCGAGAACAAATTGTATGGATATGAGATACAAGACATATATCGGGCGTCAGCAACCACGCACTTGTAACAGACGAGGCAGTGACAGAGCCGAGGGATATTCGTTAATGCAAGTGCAGAGCCCACTAATAGAAAGCGCGAGGCTGGGATGTGCATCGACCAACATTTTACGCACTTGCCAGCCTGGGATCCGACAACCATGGTACCGCTGTAGAATCCCTCTTTGTAAACCAGCTCCTTCGCCTCGGCAAGCTCCTTCTTGTCCTTCTGGCTCTTAATCTTGAGCTTCTCAACAGCAGTTTTGGCAGCCAGGTCGCCATAGTTGGGGGTTTGGATGATGGGTTTGAGTGTGCTGAAGAACGGCTCGACCCACTTGGGTTGGATGCCGTAGTACACAGGCTTCTTGGACAGATCTTGCAGGGTGATGTAGTCGTCGGGCGAATCTGAGGGAACCGAGGTGACAACACCTGTACCCTGGAAGGAGGGAGCGAAAGGACAGACCTAGTCAGCATATGCACATGCACATGCACATGCACATCGTATCTTCGGGCGGCAGGCGGACATGTCCAGTCTTTTCAGCCAAAGACTGCAATCCGCGTCAACTTAGCATCGATCGGTACCTTGGCGGCCAGCACTCCTTCCATGGGAAGCGTGTACACAGTCGGGAACTGCGCGAGAGGAGCCGAGAGGGGCACTCCAACCAAATCCCAGCCCTTGAGGTCGGTGATCTTGTTGACCTTGCCTCGCTCCTCAAAGATGCCCTGGAAGGCCATGTTGCGCGCAGCACGCTCGGTGCAAATATAGGCCTCATGTTTGTTGACGATAAAGACGCCATAGTCCAGATCGACGCCAACATAGCAGTTGGTTTGGCCGTACATGGTCTCGGGACGCAGGGTTGCAGCAACGTAGTACAGCTTGCGGTCGCCAAGGCGTTCGAGGAACTCGGGTTGAGTGATCTTTTGGCCCACAGGCTTGCCCTGGACAATGTCACGACGAAGCTCGCCCTCGGCAAGCATTTCGGCGAGCTGTACTTGCAACTTGATGGCAGTGTATTCTTGGACACCGACGCCTTCGCCTGTGGCACGGTCGTGGTCCATGCAAGCCTGGCCATCAAGCGGAGAGTAAATGGTCAGACGTTCGCCAAAGTCGATCTTGACGGGCTGCAGGCTCTTCAGCTTGTTGAACTGCCATCGGATGAACGAGTCGTAATACGGGTTGACATCCGTGGTGATGAAGGAGCGGCGCCAGTCGATGTGGGCGCCAAAGTCTTTCAGGTCGCTCTAGATGAGACGCCGGAGTATCAATGTTGGTAAGATTGCGATAACGGCGGTTGGCAAGGTAGACAGAGCCGCGAGGTGATCACGGGCTCGCAGCTCTGCATGTGAGCGCGGGTTTTAAAGGATGTCTGCGCAGGACAGTAGCAAACCGAAGGAACTGGAGACGGCACGGCCGATCCAACTAGCACCGTAAGGACCGGGGGTGGCGGCCCGCAGGTGATACTCATTGCCAGCGACAACATACAATGGCATGTGGAGGAAAGTAGTAGAGCCAGTGCTTGGGATCGGCAAACTTGTGGATTTCCTCGTTGGGGACCCCCATGCTTCGCATGATTTGGAACTGGTACTTCAACCCAGTGCTTTTGCTGTTGACTTTGCCATGCTGCACGAAACAGAAAGGAAATCAAGGCGTCGGTCACCATCAATGAGTCAATGGACGGAGATGCATCAAGACTCCCTTGGGTCCAAAGCGCACGACTCAATGGTACCTTCTTCACAATCTTGGTTGGGTCGACGGGCCCGGTAGCTTCGACCTGCGGCTCAGGCTCAGGCTCGACAGCAACCTCTTCTGTGAATCAATCGTGAATGTGTTGTGCGATTGATGGTGAATAATTTACGCTCGCTCCATCTCAAGGGTCCTTTCTATCCCACGATGTTCCAACACCGATCGCCGGTTGCCATGATCCAAGCCGATCATCTGGACATGGGCGCCGCAGCTCCTATCGGAATCATACCACCGTCACAACTATTGCAATATAAGCAGGCCAATGCCGCATGAGAGATAGCATACCCTTGAACTTTTCAAAGTTTTGGCCAAACAGATCGATTTCGCGCAAGAGCTTGTCGGCACAGGCCTGGTGACCATTTCAAGTGAACAATACGTTGCTCAGTGACAATCACTGTCCATGCAGCTTACAGCAGACGCCAATATACGCCGGAGTGTAACTACGATCAGGTACACGGAATACAAGGTGCATCATGCAGATTTTCATTTGCATAAGCGCACCATGGACACTGACCTTGATGGGCATACCCGTGCAATGGAAGCCAAAGGGGAAGAGAGCGCGCTTGCCCTTGAGCTGCTGATAGCCGATGTTGAACTCGCATTTGGAGACGGAGAACGAGTGACCCAGATGCAGCTTTCCATTCATGTACGGGTAGGGGAAGGTGACGAGGAACTTGGGTGGGCTAGGTTCGCCGGGCAAGGGCGCATCCTTTTCAAAGACCTTGTCTTCTTCCCATCGGGATTGAACTCGCTTCTCAATCGCCCGCAGGGCATCACGTCGAGCAGACGGCTGATGTTTGATATCCACCGGATGACCATCGTATCAAGGAAGATGGGCGATGGAAGTGGCAGAGTCCAGCGGGAGATTTCCGGGCGAGATGCGCATCGTGTCCCGCGAACATGGGGGTGAGGTATTCGGCGGCCCATTCGAGGCCAAAGCAAGGCGGTCCACGTTGAGGCAGTGGTCGGGTTGGGATCCATTGACACGGATTCGATGGTGTCGGGGGACATGTTCCATCATTTTCAAGCGCAGCGGTGATCATGTTGAACCAGGATTAGCGCAGATCGTGCAAGAACATGATGCCTTCTGGACCAAACAGAAGCAGCACTCGACAGTGCGTGTGCCAGCGCCATCAGCAACGGATGCATGAGCCGGCACCGATCCAGCCTACCTTCTTGGGCTCTTGAGGTTGAGGAGCAGCGGCGCTCATGGCTCGGATGAGGATCGTGGCAACGGGTTGTGGCTCGATTTGAGGAATGAGCAGGACCGAGGCGGTCTTTGGAAGGAGCGTGGGCGGTCTCGGGTGACGAAGGCGATGATGAATCAAGGTCCGCACAAAGAGCATGCAGAACCGGCGTCTCCAGATCAGGGATGTTCTGGCAAGAGAGCAGATCAGGGAGATGGGGGAGGTGATATGAGCGCGCGGGTTGCTTGGTTGGCCATCGGCGTCGCACGGGCGAGAAAAAAAGTCTGGTCTTCTCGCCAGCGACGTCGGCGCCGCCTCGCCCTCGCGCCGGCCTCGGCCTGTCCTCGGCCTGTCCTCGCCTCTGGGGCGGCCTCGCTGACGCCGCAGAGTCACTGCTGCGCCACACTGTGTCGCAGTGCCGTTCTGTGGCAGCAGCGCGCCGCTGCCGTGCGCAGCACTGCCGCTTCGGGGCGATCTGTGCGACCTCTGTGGCCAATCGCGCCGCGGCCACAATCTCTGCTTGTCTGGCCGGAGATTGCTGAGGCCACCGCCACGGACTGGGTGTCTCTTTGGCCCTCTCTCGAGCCGATGAGATCGGTCTGCTGCACTTGCTGCACTTGCTGCACTTGTTCCACTCGCTCAGCTTGCTGCATCGGGTGCGTATGTATGCCACCGTCCTGCCGTCGTCCTGCTGTCGGCAATCTCACCCCATATGTCGCCGGCACTGTCAGCTCGTGTGTCGCTCGTGGCGCCGAGTTCCTGTGGGGGACGGCATCGCTGCCGTGTCTGGGGTTCCACCATGCGTCGCCGCTGCTGATCTTCCAGCTTCCATCCCGCTCGGCTCTTCCTCCATCCAGCCCCACACCACCCCGTCGTCCACATCCCTGCCTCCCTCGTCAGAATGTCTGCCGTGCCACAACCTCCGTCGGACGCCTGGTCAACATTCGTCACGCACGCTGTCGGCTTCAGCCAGGGCGCAATTGCTGCCTGCGGTATGCTCCAGCCTCCGGTCGCTGTCGATGCAACGGCTTCCATCGTCGGTCTCGTCTGTCGAGATCCCGCGCAATATCGCAGTCTGGTCGACATACATGGACGTGCCTTGGTTCTTGCGCCAGAGACCGCCTTCAGTGCTTGCTAACCGGCAATCGTCCGCCATCGTTGTTTGCTCTCTTGTCCAGGTGCCGTCACGGTCACGAATCCCATGGAGGTCGTCAAGACTCGTCTCCAGCTGCAGGGCGAGCACATTGACTTGAAGCCTGCTGCCCCCGGGGCTGCCCCGCACGGTCAGCCGCCCAAGGTCTACGGCAACGCCTTCTCGACCTTCATGAAGATCGCTCGCACAGAAGGCTTCTCGGGTCTTCAAAAGGGCCTGTCGCCGGCCTATGGCTACCAAATCCTCCTCAACGGCTGTCGCCTGGGCTTCTACGAACCTATCCGCAACGCATACCAGGAGACGGCCGACTACTTTACAGGGCGGACGGAGCGCAAAGACAACCAAGTTGCAGTGATGATGGTGGCGGGCGCCTCAAGTGGCATTCTCGGCGCCTTTGTGGCAAGTCCGCTATTTCTGATCAAAACGGTGAGTGATGCTTACGCAGTGATGTGTGTCTGGTCCGGCTCACATCGGGTTTTCTGTCCGAACTGAGTCTGTTCGCGGCTGTGCTCGACTCCCAAGCCAAACGATTCTGTTCAAAAACCTGTGTGTCCGTGCCGCATGAGTGCCGCGGTGTCGAGAAAGCACATGTTGCCATAGACAGCTTACTGCTCCACTCCCTCCCCCTCTTCGTCCTGCAGCGCATGCAATCGTATGCCCCAAGCGCAACTGCTGTCGGCTTCCAGCACAACTACGTCCAACAGGGCACACTGCGGTCGCTGGCCATCGTCTTCAAAAATGAAGGCATTCGCGGGTTGTGGCGAGGCGTCGATGCGGCCATGATTCGCACTGGTGTCGGATCAGCCGTCCAGCTCTCAAGTTACGATATCAACAAAAAGTTCCTTGTCCGCTCGGGCTGGTTCAAAACTGCCCGGGATAACGGCGAGGCCAACGTCTGGCTGCACTTTGCTGCCAGTGCTGTCACCTCGTTCTATGTGTGTTTGGCCATGAACCCGTTTGACGTCGCCATGACCCGAATGGTAGGAATGCTCTCTCTCTATCTCTCTATCTATCTATCTATCTATCTATCTATCTATCTATCTATCTATCTATCTATCTATCTATCTATCTATCTATCTATCTATCTATCTATCTATCTATCTATCTATCCATCTATCTATCTATCTATCTATCTATCTATCTATCTGGTCTTGGCGGTAGCGGGACGCTTGATATTTGACGTATATCGGCAGCCTTCCATGGCGCTGTCACGCCTCATCCACCCCCACCACGACTGCCGATGCTGTCTTTGATTCTAACGCACTGACTATTCATCCTAAATGCCTGGCCCTCGGGGGTTTCCTGTAGTACAATCAAAAAGTCGCTCAAGATGGCAAGCACGGCGCTCTCTACAAAAATGGCTTCGACTGCATCGTCAAGATGATCCGCACTGAGGGCGTCAGCGCACTCTACAAGGGCTTCACCGCGCACTACTTCAGAATCGGGTACGCCGCCTCCGCGAGCGCTCTTGGTGCCGGTGCAAACCAGTGATGCATAGCAACAAGCAGCGATGCCCAGTGGTGACGCCATACGACTGAGCTCTACCGCAGGGCCTCGACAGGCAGTTTTTCATTGACGTGCGGTAGTGTCGCCCACTGTATCACTAACACCGCCCACGTCCTTCTTTCTACCGCAGACCTCATACCATCTTGACTTTTGTCTTCCTCGAGCAAGTCAAGGCCGCCACTCGTATGATATGGAACTAGACTCCAAGTTCCCTTTGCGGCGCTGACCCTCTCATTCATTCCCACGAAAGGATCATGGCACTTGCCCATGCCCCGGACCCCCAACTCCACCGAATCCATGTCCAGCCATTTTGGCGACCGTCCGCGAGCCCACAATGGCATCGGCATCATGAGGATGGAGTGCGATATTCACGCCACGAGACACGAGCATTCTGTTCCGCAATACAGTCGCTTGGAAAGAGGATCCCATTGTGTCCAGCCCATCGCCGGCGTGTCTCGGGTACTAGACCTCGCTCCATTCGGAGTGTAGATTGGCTTGATCATGCGCGTCCGGGAGGATTGATCAATCGGCTTTATTACAGGCGTTTCGATAATAAACGGGACACCTTGGTTTTTGTGGAAGGATTTTCTCATCAACAAACACCAATCCGCGCTGGCCATGTCCATTCTGTGATGCGGTGCTACGCCCTCATCCACAGCCTGGGAAAAGCTGCCTCCGTATTCAGTGTGTCCAAGGGCACCATTCACCGCTGGCACTCTGAGGCCAGCGCAGGTCGATTGTGGATGCCAGAGAGCGACCGGTGGTCTTCACTCAGAGGTGAACTGTTCGATTGCATGCGGCTTGGTTTGACCCAAGCCATCACATACTACATGTTCATGGAAGCGGGTGATGTCCTGGGTTTTTCTGAATGGAGTGTAGCATCACTATTGCCGCCAAGTCGTCCAAGGTAACCCACGCTGGCATGAATTGCATGGCGGCTATCTCAGCCCCACTGAAAGTGAGGTGGAAGAGTGTGCAACTTCTTGGTACAGAAGAACCAAAGCACGGTTTCGTTTCGTGTTGGCGATGTCCACATCTGCCTGTGTCGATATTCTGCTTGGTCCTGCTCCCACCCGCCGAGTTGCCGCGCTTTTCCTTCCGCGCCTTTTCCATCGGCTGTCTCCCACCTCCCTCAATCCGCGCCGGAGCTGCCCGCCTTTCCGAATCAACCCGCCTCTTCCCGCCACAAATATGGGCCAAGCTGCCAGCCAGACACAGCGGTTGAGAACACAAGCAATGCCTCTGATTGACACAGTGTTTGAGTATCGATACAGCTAGTCGGTTTGCTCAGCGTGCCTCGCGGGCTTCGGCGGATCGATTCGGAAGCGGCGGCTCGATGGCGCATTCATGTCGATGGGGTTAAAATGCAGACCCAGGTCAGATTCGCGCCCGCCATCGTACTCGGAGCCATTGTCGCTAAATCTTCCTGTCCCGACCGCACCCCGATCCGACGTCCTTTTTGGTAAGCATGAGAACAGCAAGGAATCGGCCCTTTGACACCTCGTCCTTGTCGACAGCCAAAGCGTATGATCATCTGCCAGTATCTCTGCTGAGCACTACACCCTTTTTTTTTCTTTGCTCTTCTCCTGGCTGTATCTCTGCATGATCGCCTGAGATTCCAGTGATCGACATCCCATTTCGCGCCCTGACTGCTCGACTCGCATTGACACGTCGTCCTGATCTCTGCTGGCTCCAGAAATAGATCCGATGGGATTCAAGGCTCCGACAGGCAAAAACGCAATTTATTTGGGAGTGGTCTTTTTCCTTGCTGGCGGTCTTCTATGGCTCGTCCAACAAGGGTTGATGCCCACAAAATACGTGCTCGACGGCACGATTATGGGAAGCTCATGCACGAACGAAGCTTTACTCGTTGAGGAGCTCGTCAAATGGAGGAAGATCGCCGGCAAGATGATGTGTCGCGACGGAGCTGATACGGGCCCGACCGGAGGGTGGTGTCTTGTTCCTTCACAAGAAGACTGGGGAATCCCGTATCGAGGCCGAGCCGCGGCGAACCATGTGCCGGCTGACGAAGGAATCGGGGCAACAATCGTCAAGTTCCTCGACGGAAGCAGTATCGTTGACATCGGAGCCGGCGTTGGCCAATATGGCTTCTATCTGAAAAACCACGGCGCCAATATCGATTACCGCGGATACGATGGAGCCGAAAACGTCGAAGAGTACACTGACGGGTTTCTCAAGTGGATGGATGCAACCAACCCTCTGATGGACACCATCCAAGGCCGCGCCGACTGGGTCCTTTCTCTGGAAATCGGCGAGCATGTCCCTGCTGAAAAAACCGAGGAGCTCCTCAACACCTTTGATCGCCACAACCGCTACGGCGTGATCCTTTCTTGGGCGGTTATTGGACAAGATGGCCATCACCACATCAACAACAAGAACAACGATGAGGTCGTCAGAATCATGGAAAACCATGGCTACTATCAAGACTCTTGGGCACTCGACTTTCAGAAAGAGGGCCGAGCCGCAGCTCAGTATTTTTGGTTCAAGAGCACCTTTATGGTCTTCAAGAGACGCCATCCTGTTGTCGCCTGATCGTGGGGCGCTACAGCTCTGAGAAGGAACACACCCGCACATCTGCTCCACCGCTATCGCCCATGAAGTGGTTCACCAATGAGAAGCAATCGACTCGTCACCAGCGCTGTTGCCGCCAGTCGTCATCAGCAAGTTCGCCTTGGGGGGGGGGTGGAAATATGGCAACAAATATACGAGGCCGATGATCGACCTGCATCCTGTGACCAAATCTCTGGCGGCAGTGATAGTGGTGATGGTGTGATGGTAGTGATAGTGGTGATGGTGTGATGGTAGTGATGGTAGTGATGGTAGTGATGGTAGTGATGGTAGTGACGACAGTGATGGTGGTGATGGTGGGACTGCTCAAATGATGCGGGAGTCTCGAGTGGCGGAAGCTCGAGGCGTTCGTCCTTCAGCGTTCACACGAGTCGGGTTGTGCACTCCAAAACACCAAGACCAAGGTTGTTTGTGCCTGATAACGTGGATGCGTTGGAAATTCCAAAGCCCATGGGCGCAATGTCCTCAAACAGCGCCCGCATCGGACGGTCTCTGTGCTTGCGATCTCTGCGATGGGCAGCACGATGAAATCGCTGATGTGATGGCGAATCCATGCGGCGCCTTGATGGACGTCGCTCGGTTGGCGCATCTAGTGCATTATTGTTCTATTGAGGGGTGGGGACGGGTGCCACCTCTATTTTGTTGAAGCTGCTGCACTGTATGTATTACGAAGAGAGGGTGGGGAGTCCTAGCAACTGGCTATGAGAAGCTCCGAGAGATAACTGCAAGATCGTCTATGCAAATGAGGGCGGGAGTTGGAGTGAAAATGGTAGATATAGGCGTGCAAATAGAGCCCGGATCGCCAAGGAAGACAGGCCATCCATGCTGAGAAGGAAAGGGAAGGTGGAGAGTCTTGAACAAAGTTGTTCATGAACAGCAGGGAGTGGCTCATCGAACCTTTCGGAAAGCCGAGCCGACCAGAGCCTCGGGCTTAACCCCGCCGCAATGCTTGACGACCCACTTGCGGGTCTCGTCGTCAATGTCCATGAACCACACGGGAATTTCCAGGCAGACAGAAGAATGCTGCTTGATGTGGACTTCAATGGCAACCGAGTGCCAAATAATGACGGTCTCGAGCTCCATGGCCGAGAGTGCGTCGATCTGGATGTTCTTTTCTCGGCGATGCGCCTTTTCGACGATGAGTTCCCCGGCCCCGCTCCACCGCACAGAGGACGCTTGTGTGAAGGCAGAGCTGCCCTCTGGGATCTCGTTGAGGACGGTGTCGAACTCGTGCGCAATCCCGGCGGACTTGATGACGGCGTGCTGGACTAACTTGACGGAGAGACCATTGATTTTGATATCGTTGCTCCGAGGCGAGATGTCGACGATTTGGAAGCCTACAGGCTGCCGGAGGCCGAAAATGCTTCGATCGAGATGGATGTTGTACTGAATAAACTCGTTGACACCTGCAGGCAATCAAGGCTGAGAGTCAGGGAGCTGGGGGTGCGGAGGTGCGCCCAAGGAAGGTACATGATCGCACAGGATCGCACAGGATCGCACAGGATCGTACAGATGCAGGCCGCAGCACATGGGCAGCTGTTGTCGCAAAGCAGCGGCGCAGATCGAAGACTGAAAAGCAGGACGCCACAAGAAGCAATACGAAGCCAGCCGTGAGGGCAGGTGCCTTCCGAAGCGGAGCAAGATACCGCTCGAGAGCGGCAGCGGATTGAAAGCATCCACGAGTGGGACCCGAAAGCGGCCTACCTTGATGCACAATGTTGGTTGCGGTCGTCTCGCCCTTGATGACATTCGGCGGGTCCACCTTGGGCACGTCGACGATTTCGGATGTCGTGATGACTTTGGCGGATCGGAGCAGCTTCGGGGCGGTAATGAGGGTGGCCGTCAGCTCGTACACGACCGAGGCCGAGGCATTCTTGGAGTAGTCCCAGGTGAACGACCCCGGCAGCGAGGGGACAATGTCGGGCCCGAGCTCGATCGAGAAGGGAAATCGGTGGCACTCGCTCGAGGAGAGCTCGAGATATGCCGAGCTTTTGCGGGGAGCCGACTGCGGGTCTGTGACGGACGAGTCGCCGGCGATGAAGACCTGGCGCTTGAGAAAGTAGGTGGTCTGGGTGTGGTGCGGATTGTCGTCGTCGGCAGACTCGTCCTTCTGGACATTGGTCAGGATGTAGGCGTTGAGCGAAAGGAAGAGAGAGGCGAGGGTGGGCCGGCTGGACTTTGAGGTGTAGTAGACAATGTCGCCGGCAAAGGCAATGTCTGGGGTCAGGCCCAGAAAGCCGCGGACGATCGAGGGCTTTCCCTCCTGCGGGACGATGGCCAAATCCTGGATACCCATGGGCGAGTTGCGGGAAGGACGAGTCGATGGGGGCCGGGAAGGACGAGAGGGGGGAGCGAGTCGGCGATCGTGCTGGGTGGCTCCGGAATGCAGCTACCGAGGCGGGGACGACGCAGACGGACAAGAGTATGGAGCCGAAGCGAGACTGGAGGGGCGATTGATGACGGGCGACGGGGCCGAGCGAACAGACGGAAACGGACGGGCGCTGTCGCAACGAAGACAAGCGAATAAGGGAGAACAAAAACGAAAGGTGCGGGCGGAGGTGAAACAGCGGCGGCGGCGGGACAGCGCGAGCGAGCGGGCGAGCGGGGGCGACGACCCGGGGGGGCGATGGACGGATGGGATTGTTGAAACGAGGTGTTGGACGAGATGTTGGACGAGGCGGTAGTTGAGATGTCAGTTGAGATGTTGGATGAGATGTTAGTTGAGATGTTAGTTGAGATGTTAGTTGAGATGTTCGTTGAGATGTTCGTTGAGATGTTCGTTGAGATGTTCGTTGAGATGTTCGTTGAGATGTTCGACAAAGTGCTGGGTTTGGTAATTTACTCTTATCAAGCAAGATGTCTTGGCCGGCTGGCTCACTGGCTGGCTGGCTGGCTGGCTGGCTGAGGATCGGCGTTCTCAAAATAGGCTCAACAAGCTGGCGACGGGAGCACCAAGAAGGAACAACGCACAGGAACAACGCACAAGAGCAGCGCACAAGAACTGCTGCCAGGCTGTGTGACGGCATCGCGCACACAGTGTCGCACAGAACACACGGACACATAGCTGCGCACACGTGGCTGAGCTGCGCTTTCCTCTTCCTTTCCTTTCCCCTTTCCCTTTCCCTTTCCCTTTCCCTTGCCCTGTCTGTGCTGCCCACCGCCGCCGGCGATTGGTGCAGCGTCCGTGCGACCCTGCCCTTGTCGCGCAGCACTGTGGCACCACTGTGGCCGGATTGTGGCTGGCGCTGTGGCCGGCACTGGCGCAGCACCACCGACGCGCCGCTCTCGTCTGCTGCTCTCGTCTGCTGCTCTCGGCGGCGAATATCATGAAACAAAACATCGCAAATATCAATCCTATCATCCGCACATGCGTGATATTCCCCCATGTGTGAATCGCATATCCACCACCGCACCGCCCGCCAATGGCGGCATCCCATCGCATCCCACCTGTCACCGCAATCGCCGTTGTTGCCTGCCTCTCTGCCCTGCTCGTCTGTCTGCTCGCCTGACCGGCAGGCATGGGCCTGCTTTGTCGCTGTCGGGGCTGCGTGCGACGGCGCGGCCCTTCAGCGCCTGCCGACCAGCAGTGTCGCACTCGCAAGTCTCTGTACATGGCCTGCTTGTTCGCGGCAGAACACTTCGCCTTTGGTGCTCCAGTTCGATTATCCATACGCAGGTCGACACTCCTGTTTGATTATGCATACGCAGGTCGATACGCAGGTTGCCACAGACCGATTTGCGAGTGGATCCGCAGGATGTCGCCCTGCCCTTCCCGCTCTGTCGCGGCCCGCATCGCATTTGCTGCCGATCGTCGAGTCGGGCCGCATTCAACCCTGTCTCTGCGCAACAGCAACGGCCCTCTGTCCTCCCGCTGCGCTCCTTGCCACCCGCGGGGCTGCTCAGCCCATGTCCTTGCCCGGCGTCGCTGTATTCCTGTGTGTGGTCGTGTGAACGCCACCGCAACTGTCGGCTCAGGCGAAGGTGGTGCTTTTGGCTGCCCGTTTTCTCCTGCCACTTCGGTTCGCCCATCGCCGTTCCCCTCTGCGCTTCCTGCTCGAGCTCATCTCCCGGCTCTGGACCTGCTCATCGTCTGCCCTCTCCAGCCACCGCCTGCGATGATCCGCTCCCAAGATCCTCTCGGCCGCTTCCTCTTTGTCGGCACCGGCGGGAAACAGTAGGGATCGTTCCTCGGGCTCTGCGTCCTGGTTCTGCATCCTGGCTCTGCGCTTGGTTCTGCGTCCTGGCTCTGCTCTGCGTCCAGGTGTCGGCGGCGACCTCCTGGCTCATCCCACATGTCGTCCTTCCTCATCCAGCATCTATGTGTACAAACTGGAAGACCTCGACCACCCCGAATCGCACACGCTGATCCAAGCCATTCCCTCGGAGGTCCCCAGCTTCGTCACCCTCCATCCGTCCAAACGCTTCCTCTATGCCTGCAACGAGCTTGAAACCGCCCCAACCGGCTCCGTCTCGGCCTTCTCCGTCGATGCCGAGTCAGGCCGGCTAACCTGGATCAGCACGGTCCCGACCAAGGCTCCAGGCCCCTGCCATGCTCAGGTGCATCCGTCGGGCGAGTTCCTGGGCTCGGCCAACTATCACGGCGTCTCGTCGACCATCTTCGCCATCGACCCAAAGTCCGGCGCTCTGAGCCCCACCGACATTGTCGTCCACACCTATACCGGCAAGGGTCCTCATCCCGATCGCCAGGAGTGCTCGCATCCGCACCAATTCCACTGGAACGCCGACGGCTCGCTTGCCTACGTTGCCGATCTGGGCCTCGACCGCATCCACATCCACCCCTTCTCGCCCGAGTCACATCACCGCCGTGCTGCCTCTGCTGCTGCTGCTACTGCTGCTGGACATACCCAAGACTCGGTCGTCGATCTGGCGGTGGACGCTATCCCGGCCCACGCCCCTGGTTCGGGCCCGCGAGTCATGGCCTTCCACCCAGCCTCGGATTGGGTCTACCTGATCACGGAGCTGGACTCGCACATCCACGCCTATTCGATCGACCCGTCCTCGAACGGCTGGACCTTGATCCAGTCGCTGCCTCTCTCGGCATCCAACCAAATCGGCGCCTCGGGGATCGAGGTCTCGGCGGACGGTCGCTACGTATTTGCGTCGATGCGCGCGGACGAGAACACTCTGTCGGTGTTCCGGATCGACCCCGATACGGGCCTCCTGACCCAGACTTGCCGCACCAGCACCCTGGGCGAAATTCCTCGTCACTTTGCCCTCGTCGATGACCGCTGGCTTGTTGTTGCCAACCAGATCTCGAAGGAAATCCGTGTCTTCCGTTTCGACCGCGACTCGGAGACGCTGGTCAGCGTCGGAGCGATCGAGAATGTCCCCGAGTGTCCCCAGAGCATTGCATTCCTGTGAACTCGGCAGCGTCGACAGGATTGAGCTGGGTGGATAGGAACACCCGATGGACACCAGACGAAGCAGACCCCTCGATGTGGACACAGATGACTGGCAAGTCTTGCTGCCGTGCAGTCGCAGAAATACACAATATGCTTAGAGAAGCCGGCGCGCACGCATGGGCGGTGGCCGTCCCACAGGTCTCTGCCGCTATCGGTATCAGCATCGGTCGTGCCGGTTGCTGCAATCGGAATCTGTGCCAAAGCCCGAGGCTGGACGCGCTGTGGCGCAGAATCGATGCCGCGGTCGCACAGTCTCAGGCGGCTCTTGCCCAAATCCGGCGCCTCCCGTATCGCCCAGCCGCCATCCCTCGATCCTTCGTTCCAGCTCCATCGGCCCAGCATGGGACTCAAGCGCCTGCACGTCCTCGCTCTTGCGCTCGTGGTGGTCCTGGTACTCTATCTGTCGTCGTCGCGCTCTGTCCGGCCGGTCTCCGAGACTCCTCTGGGCGTGCAGCCGGTTCCCAAGTCCCGAGGCCGCACCCCCAACCAGCCATACCACCCGCTCCTGGATGACCAAGACTCGCCAGCCACGGGCAGCGAGTGCCCTGTTTGCCCAATCTGCATGAACGAAAACATTGCCGATCTGTCCGGGGTGGCCTCGGACTCTGACGCCGCCCGCTACGTAAACGAGCTCGAGGACCTCTCTGGCAGCCAGGTGCCCAAAATCCATCCGGCCTTCAAGGGCATCCCACCCTCCGGCATCCTGGTCTCCAAGATGGCCACCGAGCACGACTTTCGCGCATCGTGGCTGCTGGATACCCTCGAGGAGCTCAAGGCCAAGCCAAAGCACAACCGAAAACAGTGGGAGGTAACATCGAAGCGATATCGCCTGGCTTCCGGACGTGGGCTCTCGAGGACCCGTCGAGCATCAGCGTCGTTCAGCAGCGGTCACATCCGGATCGGCAGAACCATCTCTCTTCCACGCCCTATTCTCTCCCGCCCCCATTCATTCGGCGATTGCTACTCCAATCAGCACAAGACCGACCTAGCAACGGTCGTCACCGGGCGAGCATCTGCATTGCCGATTCCACTCGACGATGACCGCGGCGTGCCCGGTCACTAACTCCTTCCCCTCTTCCATCTTTCATTCATGGTGAATCGCCGGCAATTTGGGCATGTACATCTCTAGCAAGCCTACATTGCCCACATCATCAAGTCGCTGGATCTCTGCCAGCCTTCGTCAACTCTGTTGGGCTGGAGCGCAGGTCGAAACCCACTGGCGTCCTATTTGGCCTCAAAGGGCTGCTCTGTGTGGATCTCAAACGTCGATCAAGCAACCGAGGACGACTTTGAATCGCTTCCTGCCGATGACGCCCTGGTACAGGACGAACAGCCGCGCCTGAACGAAACCACGCTGCACTATCCGGAGCTCGTGGACGAGGCCACCTTTGCCAAGAAAGTGTCCGTCAGGTTGGTGTAGGCGAACTCTGGATGAGAACAAGTGCGGAATCGTGTCCCAGGGGATCGTGAAGTCGACTGGAGGGCCGCGAAGGGCTCGATCATGAGGATTCAGATTGTCGGCGTCACTACTCATCGTCCGAGCTGGCGTTCTGTCGGATGGAGTTGCCGCCGCACAATGGACTGGGTGTGCAGCAGTATTGGTGGATCGCTTGTCAGCTCATCGGCCCGGCTGCTGAATGCTCGACTGCATTCTCCCAGGTCATTGGATCCAAATCGCCTCCTGGCAGAAATGAACAACCGATTCAGTTTTGTGTGGTCCACTCGCACTGTCGGTAAGTCAGTCTGCAACGCTGCCGGCAACATCGCCAGCCGCAGCAGCCCGGGGGGGGTATCAACGTCGTCAGAGAACGCCAATCGCAATCGCAGACCCGGGAGGATGTATCCCTTGCGGCTGCCGATGAATCTGGTCCCGAGACAATATCCTGGTCGTCTGTTTGCTGTGTACGGGCCAGATCATATCGACCCTCCAAACTCACGACTTTGGGAACCTCCTATCGCCCTCTATATCTCCGAAAGAGCACACGGGCTCCATTTCACTTGGCCAGCGCTACATCCTCAATACCCTCGAGACGCTCAAGCCTGGCGGCGTGGCTTTCCATTCGGTCCAGTTCACCTTGAGCAACTTGGCCCACACGGTCGAAACAGGACCGAATGCCTTGTGGCGCAAGAGGTGAGCGACAAGTCGGCGGCTGCAGATCATCGTGGTGTCGCCTGCAACCCGCCCTACCTATTACTGGTCTCGTCTGCCCAGCAGGTCAGGCAGGCAGTCCACGTCCACCGCCCACATCCGCTCACATCCGCCTTGCCTCATACAGCGACATTGAGCGGTTGCGCGACGACATCAAGGCCCTCGGCTACGAACTGTTTGATCTGTACTGGGGATCCGGCGAGTACCCGCTGGATGTGACACCGGACACTGCTCCATACAAAGAGGCGAACCATCTCAAGCTTGTTGTGGACTCGCATGTCGTGACGTCGTTCGCACTGCTGATCAAGAAGCCCGATGTGGCGGCTTGAGAAATCGTCCTGACACATGGCACCGCATGCCCCACGGTGATCTGCGGGTCCCGGTGTGTAAGTCTCGGTGTGCTGGCCATGACACAGCACCCCAGTCCTCGTCGCAATCCAATGGTTTTGGTTGGCTTCGGGAGCATCGTCTTGAACACACTTGGTAAATATCCTGTGACGAAGATCGACTGGCATTGATATCGCGATGATGCAGGAGTGTGGTGCATAAACTCCGTCGTCTGGCGAGCTCCATGGGTCTCCATATCAAGGGAGTCGAGTGATTCGAGTCGCCTTGCCTTGGTGAGCCCTGGGCACGCTGAATATGGAGAAAGAGGCGCTGCTGATTTGAAGCTCTCGGTGATCAACTGCTTTGGACCGGGGGAGATGATCAAGCTGCGGACTCTCACAAGTCGGAGGGACAGCTCCTGTGTCGGGCACGAGCGATCGCCCCATGCAGTTGTTGATCGTCCTGGATCGTCCTGGATCGTCATCGATCGCCCGGGAACCCGAATGTAAATATCAAGCCGCCTCGAGGCCGGGACAGGCAGACGGGCTCCGGAACGAGTTGCATTGCATTGTATTCGCTTTGCTAGCTGCTCCGGCTGTGTCGGCTCGAGACAAGCTGTACATGAGAACAATGAGGGATCGCAGCGACGGTCCAGAAACGGGCGAGAGCAGGCAGTGCGATGGAATAGGAAGGGGGGATGGGAGCAAACAATAAAATAATGGGTGGACAGAGGACGAGGCTGAGGAGTCTATCCGCTTCGTGGGAACCAGGTCGGGTACTTTCTCATTTGGTTGACGCTGAAATCGACAACGTAGTCGCCGACCTTGAAATAGGACTCGACGACGGTTCGCACAGTTTCGTTGTCGATTTGCTGGTAGTTGAAGTCTGAGCGCCGAGAGTCCAGAGCAGACAACAAACAATAGCAAAGATCGTGATTAGTCGACCGAGGAGCAGCCAAACCGTAGGAGTCGGGCGAAGAAAGCCCCGAGCGGAGCGGAGCGGGTGCGATGCGGGAGTGGGATGCGAGTGCCAACAGAGGCCGGTGCCGATGCCACGCTCGTTGACAAAGTCATGGCGTCGTCGTGAAAGCTATCGGAGCGACTGTGGAGGCCAATTGTTCGGACAGCGAGGCTGTCTCTGGCCCAGACGACCTACCCAACTGCCCGGCACGACGAGCGCCAGAGAAGGCGGTGGAGACCAGGGTAAGTTCGAACAGGGTGGTCAGGATTCGGGACATGGCTGATGCAGGATTGTGTGGACAGGAGCGATCACTGGCGAGTCGAGTTGGTGGACGGGCTGGCCGATGCGACGAGCAGCAGTAGTAGCGGCAGCAGCAGCAGATGAGGCAGGAGACAGGAGGCGGAAGCTTTCGCGGGCCAGCGTCGCGCCGGATGTGCGCAGAGTGGGCACGTGGTCGATGGCTGCGCCACATGCGACTCCCGACCAGCGCCGTCAGGCCACGTCGCAACCCGGACGACGAGGCGATGGCGATGGCGATGGCGAAGCAAGCGGGGGCAGAAGGAGAGGCGGCGAGCGTAGCGTCGATTGCGAGGGGATCTGGCCTGTTGCAAATGCTGTGATGGGGAGAGTTTTATTGAGAAGTGGAAGGAGCGTAATGAATTCACAAACACAAAGAAAGGCGAGAAATGGCGATGCATGCGCGCAGCAGCACTCCGAGGGACACCACAAGACAATGCGGCTGGCAGATGAGGGGAGAGACAGGACAGTCGGTTTATCGGTCTTCACACCACTCGTTCTCCTTGCGGATCTGCTCCTCCTCCTCGGGGGTAAAGTCGTTGACGATGTTGAAGGTCTTTCGGATCTCCTCAACCGACTTGCCCTTGATCATGTTCGCGACGGTTTTGCAGCCTGAGCGTGGGGTCAAGGATTCGATGTGAGAAGGTGGTTGCGGGGAAAAGTGGGCCCGCTGCGCAGAGATTGCAGCTCCAAGAAGAGAGTCGGAGGAGGGCGAGGTTCCTCGGCACAACCACAGCGAAGCCCTTGGTCTGGAGCCGACACCGTCGCTCCTGGCCTTCAAGGCAGCCCCCCTGTCCCATCTGCGACCAAGAACAGGGCTGCCTCTCTCGCCAGAGATGATGCTCGATCGGCTTACCAAGATCCAGGAGACCCTTGATATCGAGGTAGTTGGCCGCCAGGATGATCTCAAACAGTGTACCCTGGTCGACAGCGATGAACTCCTTATCCCACTCATCAATGTCGTCCGAGGCCTTGACCTTGGGATCATCTTCGGACTGGGCGGGCAGGTCATCCTTGTGGTGGGTCGCGTACTCAATGACTGGAGCACCGGACGCAAGGCGTTTGGGATGGAGGAAGCGAGAGGAATAGCAGACAGTGTCAGACGCGAAAGCCGAGCCAAGCGACGGAGCTGCAGCAGAGCAGCCGGACAGCAAGCACCGCGGTTGCGTCCAAAGCCAGATCTAGTGGGCCAACAGACGGAAGCATGTCCGTTGCTCCGAGGTTGGCAACGCACGGGGAGCATGGCAGACACTGTGGCTCCAGCCGCATTACCTTTGGTGAGGATGGCGCCGGTGACGTTGGGCAGGGGGATGGGCTGGTCCTCCGAGTCGCCAATGTCCTCGAGCATGTTCTTGATGAGGATCGACTGGAAGGCGACCTCCTTCGAGATCGAGAAGTCAACGTTGTCTGACGAGGTGAGCTTGACCATATTGGGTAGATGGGAGACGGCGACAGAGCAGAGCAGAGGAGAGAGCAGATGTGGAGGAAGCGAGCGACGATGGTGCTGGCGAAGGCAAAGGCGGGGACAACGGTCTTAAAACGGCGTTCCAATCAAGGGCGGCTTCGGGAATAGCAGCGAGGGCCGAGAGCCAGCGAGAGCCGGCGAGGGCCGCGAGAGCGCGCGGCTGCCAATCGATGGCGCGCGAGCGAGAGCGGCCACGGGGGCGCTGCTTGGCAGAACCCGTGCCATTGTCCGCGCCGCAGGTGTGTGTGTGGCCGCAGCGGTATCTGTGGCGCATGTACGGTATCCGGCTCGACTCGGCAGAGCCGCGGATCCAGCCAGCGCCGTGTCACACACCGCGGCGCTGCGCACTTTTTTTTTTGTTGCTGCTGCTGCTGTTGGTGCTGGTGATGCTGGAGCTCTTGGCCCGCCGTTTCCAGTTCCGCATCGCTGCATCGCTGCATCGCTGCATCGCTTGCTGCTCATTCCGTCACCAGGAGAGCCTTGGTCTCAACAGCCCACCCGAGCGAGTTAACCAGCAGCTCCATACGCCGAACGAATCAATAGAACGAATCCATCGGCGGCTCGACACACAAACATAAACTGCCCCAGCGCACTTTGCCTGCATCTTCCTTCCCGTCTCTGCGGATCAACGCTCCTGCAAGCCCTCGTTTCATTCTAGACTCAGCCTCAGTCTTCCAACCATGCAAAGCGACGAGGTACTCTCAATCTACGCATCCGTCTCCTATCTGTTGCATCACGTCGATGACGGCTCGGATCCCATTTGCGTGCCTTTGGCCAGCACTCGGATGCCGCCTGTTCGTCTGCTTGAACATACGCTCACATCCCACCCTCGTCCCCGACTGGTGCCCATGATTCCATCGTCCGAAACAGCTCATCTGGTCAACGATCAGCAAGCAATTCTGCTCATACAAAGTCAAGTAGGTGCCTTGGTGTCTCGGCTTGATCTGATCTGATACAATGCACTCGGCCACGGACCCGCCAGTGCGCAACACATCGCTACAAAGGCGGACATAACGGCCGGACCTGTTTCTCATCTATCGGACTTCAAATCATTCAACCCATCGCTGACGATCCAGAACCGAAGTCCAAACCTTCTGCCGGAATGAATACAATGTAACGGGCCTCTGCAACCGCATGGCCTGTCCGCTTGCCAACAGTCGATATGCCACCGTCAAAGAAGTGGATGGCATTTTGTATCTCTACATGAAAACCATCGAGAGAGCCCATACCCCTCTGAAGATGTGGGAGCGTGTCAAGCTCTCCAAGAACTACGCCCAGGCCCTGGAACAGGTATGAGAGCTCCTACTCCGCGGGACTGCTGTCATGCCGCATCGTGTTTGGCGGGCCATTGGTGTCATGAAGCCTTGGCTTGGCCGATGATCTGCGGGTGGCCAAGTGTCGTGCCGATACAGCGGACGGCGCACTGTCGCCCCTACCGGAGTATGCAAGGTGACATGGGCTGAATGTGACTGCACGCTCTCCCTGGCAGATCAACACCGAGCTGAAGTACTGGCCAGACTATCTCATCCACAAGTGCAAACAGCGTGTCACCAAGATCACCCAGTACCTGATGAGAATGCGCAGACTGAAACTGAAAGCGACGTATGTGTCCGCACAAAACCTCTCCTCTCCCAAAGTTGATACAACGGCACTCAGTCAGCACCGGATAGCCGCTGTATCTCTGCTGGCCACACGACTGATCACCCTGACACCCCACCTAACACTCTGTACTTTATACTTTGCGATTGCTCGTCGCCCAGGCCCAAGCTGGTCGGTATCAACAAGAAAACTGAACGGCGCGAAGCCCGACGCGAGGCTAAGGCCGAGGCTGCCGCTCGACTCGATCAAGCCATCGAAAAGGAGCTGCTGGAGCGGCTACGGAAAGGCATCTATGGATCCGACGGCATCGTCAACGACCAGCAACAAGCATTTGCCAAGGCTATGGACACGATCGAAGAACTGGACGGCGCCGAGGTGGACGAGGATGAGGAGGAGGAGGAGGACGAGCAAGAACTTGAAGAGGAGTATGAAATGGACGACGACGATGAGCCTGAGGTGAGGATACTCTGCGGTACCAGACAGAGGACAGAGGACAGAGGACAGAGGACAGAGGACAGAGGACAGAGGACAGAGGACAGAGGACAGAGGACAGAGGATAGAGGACAGAGGACAGAGGACAGCTCCCCGAAGCGACATCCGCCGAAGCACCTCCGAGTTGGCTTCGGATCGGCCAGTGTGCGACTTTGGGTGCATCCTCCAACCAACTTGTGCCAGGCGCAACCTGTATTCCCGCTCTCGTCTCGCTCCCGCTCCGAGACTTGTTCGATCATATTGATCTCTTTGTGTGCCATCCCATCGATTCAGCGGGAGTTTGTTTCGGATGTCAGCGAAGACGAAGACGACGATGATATCGAAGACGCCGCAAACTTCCACAGCCACAACGAGGATGACGACGACGAGGATGACGATGAAGATGACCAAGTGCCGGCCAACAAGAAGCGATCCAATCTGTCCAAGCCCGCGCCCACGCTCCCAGCCAAGAGACGAAAGGGTCAGTATCCACTGTCGATCCGGTCACGGCCCCGACTCCCTGCTTCGAACCTTGTCATTGCGCTGTTGTCTCCATGCAAACTAACAAAGGATTTCTTTCCTTATCCCCATTTCACATTGCCAAAACGCCTTCCCCCTCCATCCAGGTCCTCGAATCGAAATCGAATATGAGCATGAGAACGAGCGTCAGCTTCAGCCGCAGTAGTCGGCATTGTTTGTTGCCGACGATTCAATACATCTTGTGGAAGCAAAACAAGGCAGTTCCTCGCTTTTGGAGAACCAGTCACGTTCCAACCTATCAGCCACCACGGGCCTGAGGCCCAGCTGGTCTGTGGGCTGCAGAGGACCAGCCGTGCGATTATTCCTCGTCTTGGTTGGCAATCGAGCGACGATACAGGCTTGGGCAGCACGATCTCGAATAAACTTGTGATGACGGTGAAGAGGCACCTTCCTCTGCAGCCATCCGGTTCATCCCACAACCCTCCGAACTCTCTTTGCCAGCACCATAAAACTCTCGCCGGCTTGCAGCAAGAGAATGCGAAGAGCACTCTGCCAAGGCGCGCAGCAACCAGGCAAGAGCGAAACGAGTGATTCTTGAATCAAAACAACAAGATAGCAATGACCGCGACCAGAGATGCAATGCGAATTTACAAATGGCGACTTGCCACAACATATCCGGATATGACGATGGACAAACTGGGAGGCGGTATACAGCAATAATCAGTTCGGGCGAAAGGAAAGGGGGACATGGCGAAACCAGAGCCTAAAAACACTTCCCCCCCCCTCATAACAAAGACTGATCCACGCAAATGCAGACAACCACACGAGGTGCTCACCCACTGCTGGAGGCAACAGCAGCAGCAGCAACAGTAGCAGCAGCAGCAGCACGGACAGAAAAAGATCAAGACAGCTATCTGCCCGGGCTGTCGATCACGAGGATGTGCGGCTTTCCCATAGCAGCCTCTGGCGCTCGAGCTCGACTTGGACTTGGGGTGGATCCATGAAGCGCTCGTCTTCGCGAGCCACAGGAAAGTTGTAATCGCCGTAGATGAGTTCCCGGGAGGCACCAAACAGCGCCTCGAGTTCGGGATCCTGCTCGGGCTCGTCAAACTCGATCGTCCGCAGGTCGTCGCCGGGTCCCTCGGCAAAGCCGGCAGCTTGGAGGCCGCTCCGAATCTGGTTCGGAGACGGCGCTCGTCTGATCGAGGTGGCCGCAGGAGTATTCGCAGGCGAAAGCGACAAAGAATCGGATCTGCCTTGGGCAAGTGCCAGATCTTGGTCTGCGGCACTGGACGACTCGATCAGGGTGCCGTAGTTATGATCGCGCGTGTGCAGCCGCCGTTCGCTGTTGATCACGAACGAGTTCTGCCGCCGGTTCTCGAACGACCGTTCGTATTGTTCAACCTCCGTAAAGCGGACATCCTTGAAGGTCACGCCACTGAAGGTTTGGATGATGTCTTGGATGATATCTCGTGTGCCGAGAACATCCTTGAGGGCGTAAATGACCACAACGCGCGAGGCAAGCCGGTGGGAAGTTCCATAGTCTGTCCACGGATATGCATAGGCATGGCCGATGGCAAAGATCACCGACTCGATGCATATCAACCCGTCCTGGATTGCGACTGCAATGGCCTGGGCGGGGTAATCGCCCTCTGACCAAGAAAGCAGGGCCGAGCGAGTACAGAATGTCAACTGGGTGTCATTGCATCAAGTGAAAAGCGCGGGACTGGGTTTGCAGGGCCATTTCCTGGCGCTGCTGCTGCTGCTGCTGCTGCTTACTGTCATGAATGATATCGAACCCGACCAGGACGGCCACAATAAAGCCCTGCCAGAAGGAGAAGAAGATGATGGCCTTGACGCAAATAAACTTGGGCAGAGGCCTGAGTGCGAGCGCACCAACCAAGGGCATTCGGTACATCAGTCCAGATGATGCAAGGCGGCCCGTCATGGAGCAAGACGAATCAGACAGCTTGATGCGCCAGCATGCCTGTTGATACTCGCACCGAGTGCCCTTGACTCACCGGTACGCCTCCAGATCCTTGGAGCACTGCAGGTAAAATATCACGAGGCAGTACATGGCAACGCAAACACTGACGTTGTAGAACAGTGACACATAGACGTATGCGCTGTCGAAACGGATCAGTCCCTCGTGATAGAAGCCCATGAGCTTCATGATCAAAATGAAGACGGCCAGGATGGGCTTCAGGACCACAAACTGGAGGACACCGCGGCGTACAATCAAAAAGACCTTGGGGTCGCTCAGCTGATGGCACGGAGGGGTGGGTGTGAGTAATGCACTCGTTGATGCTGTCCAAACCACTGATCCATGCTCGGATGATCACAGGCGCCAAAGCATGATATGCCTCTCCCTGCGAGGAGGCATCGGGTCGAGAAAGCTCCTCTGCCATCACGGTGAATGAATACAACGGACATACATCGATAGGAGAGAGGAAATAATGCAGCGGCCACAGGTGGTGCGTTGTCATCCGGTCCTGGAGCATCGTGAGTAGTTCGCGCTCGCCGCCGAGGTAGTTGATCATCAGGATGAAGAATGTGTAGACCACAAATGCCTGGGGGAACAGAAGCGCTCTGTTAGCAACAAGGTCTGCTTGTCTGGGCCGTTAGATCCCTGCCACGACATGGATTTTGGCTTGAAACAGCCCAGGTGCTTGGGTCCGAGCACCTCGACAAGCTCCGTCCACGACAAGCTCCGTCCACAGCATGCCTGCTGTTGCTGTGTATACAAGTCCATCCGGTGCTGCGTGTCGGCAATGATGCCATCGCTGACGAAACCAGCGCCGAGATGTCCCGGGCGTCTTTGAAATGGACCGCGGCTTACATGAGCCCTTCAGTAATGCTCGAACGGGCCATCAAAGGCGAGGTCGGACGAAGGGCTTACCTCGTAGACATCCCGAAACAGATCCACGTACTCGGCCAAGTAGCGTGATGTCAGCGACGCAAGCGAGGTGACGGCGTACAGCGGGACCATAAACATGATGCGGATGACGAGTCGCTGCAGGTCGGGCCGACGGTAGTGCTTCAGATGAAGGGATATTGACGCAAACGACGTGGTCACCGCGGCCACAGTGCCAACCACAGCCAGGGCATAGAAAAACGCCCCGACCTCGGCAGCGCCGTCGTTGGTGATGGCAAGCAGCGACGACATGGCGACGAGGCTCGCTGGGAATGGATGCTGATGCGGGTTGCGAATGCGGAAGCGGAATGCGGCTGCGTCCCTCCAGCCGATGGGCAACCAGACTTGCGAGCAAGGGCAGAGTTTGCAGGCGACGGGATGGGCCGACGGAGTGGATCGACGGGTCGCCGATGCCGATGCAAATGCAAATGCCGATGCAGATGCCGATGCAGATGCAGATGCAGATGTGGATGCGGATGTGGATGATCCGTTTCGTTGCGGTGGTGGCGGACTTGGCAAATGCGGCCTTGGCGCTCTCCTCGCTCTCCTCGCTCTCTCCTCGCACGCTCCTCGCGCCTTCCTCGCCTCTCGCTCGCACCACCGGACACGTGCGCCCCCATCCGATCGGCCTCGTCCGCCCATTTGTCAGCTCGAAAAAAATGCATGGATTAAAAGGTTGTTCCTGAATCTCCAGCCATCCGGTTCTGCTGGCCGATCGACTACTTGTACTGCCGAGGCCATCGCATCCCGCACCGCTCCTCCTCGCCGGGCCACAGCTGCCCGCACCGTCATCTGTGGTGCCCATACCCCCCCCAGTCCTGCGATTCGCCCGTCGCCGAGCACCTGAGCGAGCGCTTTGGTCGGTCCTGACTTGGCTGCCTTCGTCCGCCAATCCAAGGTAGTTTCCGTCGGCCTCGAGGGGCCGCATTGTCTCCGCTAATTGTTTCTCTGGTGTTTGTGGGAGCCGAATGGGCCTATTTGGGATTCCTCTGCGTCGCTGCCAGCCTACCATATCTGGGCAGTTCGGGCTCCGGACAAGCCGTCCTTCTTACTCATGGCCATCCTCATGTCTTCAGTATTGCTGCCCATCCCGGATCAAGACTTACAGTCGTGCACGTGCGCTTCCTTACCGGCGAATACTCGATACCATTTCTCTCGACAGCAGCGCAATTTTCTCCAATCTCCTCCCGCTGTCGGCACCACCGCAACCGCCGCCACTGTCATGAGCGATATCCAGTCCGCCGATATAGAACACCTCATGCTGCTTCTGCAGCGTGCTTGGATGACTCTTTCCGAAACTGCTGGATCCAGTCCGCCGGTGTCATTCCTGGATCGCGATGCATCTACCATGGCTGCCTCGCAGTGTATTGCCCAAATTGCCGGTGCCCTCGCTGCTTCCGAAACGAAGAGGTACGTCGCTCACCACCCAGTCGCGGCTCTGGACGAACCCAACAGACCCGAATTGCGGGCCCACCCATTGCTGGGGATCCAACAAGCCGGCGAGTCTTGATTCCAAAGAGCCCATATGCCATCGTTGGACTGGCCGACCGCAGATCCGACTTGCAATCAAGGACTGGGGCAAGGGTGGGGCAGAAGCGAGGACACCCGGAGTTGCCGCCTGTGTCATTGTTCGCCGACCCGCTGACGCTCTCTCCTCCCTTTTGAACTTGTCATGGACTTTTATGGTCTCGAATCATCCTTGGGCCCATCTCTCACAACTCTCCGAACCACTGCGTCCTGAACATCAATCGGCGTTTTGAATCTGTGTCCGACCTGCCCCACGGCGCTACCGCCTCGCTTGCAGGAGACAGCTCGGCTCCTTGCCGCTCTGGCCATTTCTGTCGACACAGCTGATCATGGATCGCAACAACATCTTCCAGATACTTGGGATTGGCTCGAACGGCGTTGCCTGCCAACGAGGCGCAATTCTCTCCCTCGACGTCAATCATGCCAATCTGCTCCTGGTGCGAAACCTCTGCGCCGCTGTTCCGGACAACCAGAGTTCTGCATGGTATGGCCTTTGCCGCTGTCGCGGGGATGCACGCATCATGGCCAGCGACGGTCCCCTCCTCGTGAGCCTCGATGAGCATCGTCAGGAATCTGCGGCGACATAATGTGACTGCCATCGGCGACTTTTGAATTGGCCTGACTCACCCAAAACGAAACGCTAACGTCGAAAACGTCTTTGCTCACATGCCCCAATCGATGACCGCAGTGCCCACAACATCTATGTGACTGTGAGCGAGATTTTGTCATATCTATGCTGTTGGCTGACTTCAACGACAGATCCCGCTGCCGATGTCCAACAAAAGGGTACGGGCACACATGCAGATGCATGGTCAACCACACCCCTTTTGGATTGCCTGGTTGGTTGGGCGATGTCGTTCTCGTGAGGGCGGGCACGAATCATGGTCGCTCGACCGGGACTGCGATCGGCGGCCAGACGAGCAAACGACCACGACCTCCCACTCCCCATGGCGCATATGCGTGTCTCGCTGCTCGAGGCCCCAGCACTTACTCTTCCCGCTTTTCTGCCTCAGCAATAACCTGCATCAACATCGGCACTCAAACCCTCGCCAACATGATGACTGGAAATGCAGATGTTATGAACCGCTGCTGGCCCACATTTTTCACTGGCTCGGACGTTCTGATGTAAGCCAGTTGTCACCGCGGGCACGTTTGGATGTCGCCAGCTTAGTCTTGGCTTGGTCATCGCTCTTATGCCCCTCCCCGTCCTCCTTTCTACTCGCACGGCCTATCCAGCCAACTCTTGCAGATTCCCAACGACGACACTTGTCGATATGCCCTCATGTGGATCTTCAACTCGATCAACAAGGACCGGACACGGAGGTATGGCCCAAGTCCGGCACCGGCCTTGAGTTTGACGGATGTTGGTGCTCTCGCTCCGATTGATCACACGGAATGTCACTGTGATGTTCATGGATCTGGCTCCCGGCTCGCCAGCCTTCGTTTCACTAATCGTCCCGTCTTGAACGACCCCAGCTTGTACCTGTTGCAGACACCTCCAGGCCGACTCGTTTTGAAAGAGCTCCTCAACAAGACCACCGATTCGTATCCAGATGACGAGGTCTTTACCATCATGTGGGTCTCTTTGCTCATTCTCTGCATCTCTCGACCAAGAGCCACCGGCTACTGCGCCTGGTGTCCAGCCCTACGAACTGGCCCACGACTGTGCCGACACTATCCGTCTCTCGAGGTGCTCGATCGATTGCTCATATCACAGCATTCACTCGTTTCATTCAGATATGCCGTTTTTTGCTCAATGGTTGAGCTCGACCTGACTGGAGAGATTCTTATGGCATTGATGAAGTTGCGGCAAGGCGAAGGGTATGTGCGCTCCGTCACCAAGCTTAGATTGTCGATGTCTGGGACGCCACCACCGCGACAGAGAGTGATCAGACTCGGTGACGGCCACTCGCGGTCAACAAAGGGCTCTGGGCTATGACTGATCGAGAAGCCCCTTTACCTTCCTCTGTTTGGTGACAGATGTAAGTCGCTCGTCCCATCCTGGGCCCTCAATTTCTTCAAGCTCTTGGACGGCATTATTGAGACTCGTTACCGAAACCATTCGACCACAGGAATCACGCTCAAGCCCGCCCTGAACCTCGCCAAGATGGCAGGGGCCTTTGTCGACTTTCTGAAGAAAGAAACCGAGTCGATCATCGCGCGGATACCAAATGGAATCGAGCGCATTATCTATATTGCTGAACAGGCCGTCCGGAGCCAGCGCAGCCATCTCCAGGAGATTCCGGAGCAGCTCTCGACCGCCTCGGAAGGTGACGCCGCCGACGAAGAGATCCGAAGGGTCCTGTTTGGAAATGAGCTGGACGCCCTCGTGCTCGTTTTGCAGTGCCTCGCCAAGGTCGCCTACGACATGGACACGGAGGCGAAGGTCAGGCTCTGCCAAGAGTCGACTCTGCTGAAATCTCTCCTCGGTAGGTATCCGCGCAGCATCATGTGGAGCCAGAAGGCCGTGGACCGGACTGCTCTGGATCCAACTATCGTGAGCCGCCAAATGTCCACGTCGGATCAGTATTTGCTCCACGCGGGCACCAGCTGGCTGCATGAGCCCAGTCGCCGTTGCTAGTGGAGGGAGGCGTGTCTGTGTTCCGGATTCTGCCTCAGTCGCATCGGTGCTAACCTGCATTTGCAACCCTAACCCAATCTACAGACTTGCTCAGTCTGGCCGAGCAGCTTCACCCGCGCAAAAAGCTCGCGAGCGCCAAGACCATGAACTTGGAGCCAGATTTGGAAGTCGAGCATCGCGGCCTGTTCATGCTCAAGTGCGATGCAATCAAAGTCATCGGCAATCTATGCTACCACTGCAAAGAGATTCAGGATGAGGCAAGTGGCCGATGCTTCGGGGCCGGTTTCTTTGCAGACAGACCTGCAGGTCTCGCAGATGACTGAATGCTATGGAGGTCAGGGGCCAGGCCACCCTGACGATGCGTGTCCAACCACCCGAATCTTACCTGCCATTCTTGCATCATCGACTGCAGATGCGAAACATTGGCGTCATTCAAGTCGTCCTGAATCATTGCACGCTAGACGACAACAACCCATGTGAGTTGTCTACGCCAACTGCTCGCCCAAAGAAAGTCGCCTTCCGTGGCGATGTCGTCCGGGCGATAAGCGGCTCCCTTTCCGACTGCCCGAGACTCACCACACCTCTCTCTCTCTCTCTCTCTCTCTCTCTCTCTCTCTCTCTCTCTCTAGTTATTCGCGAGTACGCTCTCTTTGCCATCCGCAACCTGTGCTACAACAACCTCGAGAACCAAGCCTTGATCGATTCTTTAGAGGCCCGCGGTGTGGCGCAAAGTCAGGACCTCAACGAGATGGGAGTCGAAGCGGTGATCGACGAGGATGGCAAGCTCCGTCTGCAGCGCGCCAAGGAGCAATCGGATTCGTCCATGCACGATGTATGACTGAGCGACAATCCAATGGGCCCTCTGTGACCTGCACCCCCGATAAGAGCCAATCCAACAATTCCCCTTCCCCATGGAAGAGGGGGGGGGAGCCCTCCTCTGGAAGATGTAGCTATCGAATGGAATACTGACGCATCGTGCCTGTGAAATACTACGTATCAGTCCAAACCCGGGTTGCAAGTGGCGTTGGGTTGTGCCAACTCGAGCGCATCTGTGGATAAGGGGGCGTCTCACTGCAGGCCATGGCTCGCCAGAGGAGATCGCCAGATGCAGCGTCGGTCACAGCGTGGATCAGATGCCCTGTTACGAGTGCTCCCCATCCATCTTGATCACACACCTCTGCGTTCAGCGGAGCAGCGGGACGGCGGCGGCTCGCTGGGGAGGGGAGATGAAAGCACCCGTTTGCGCCAACGGAGAAAGAGCAAAGACCGAGCAGCGACAATCGCAACGACAGCAAACAACAGGACCGACAGAGCACCGGCGGCGGAAATGCCGGAATTGGACGGCGCTGGCGAGCAGAACGTGCTGCCCTTCGACAGCGTGCGCTGCGTTCGGGACAGCCATGCCAGACCGAGACAGAGGTCTCGGTCTGGCATGGCTGTTGGTTGTTGTTGTTAATTGCTGTTAATTGCTGGTGTTAATTGCTGATGTTAATTGCTGTTGTTAATTGCTGATGTTAATCGGTATCCCTGCTATGTCTGCTCTGTCTGCTGCCGATCTTGTCGCCGGTGTATATGTTCCCTCGCCCCCCAATCGCCGGCTGTCTTCCCTTTGCTGCACCGCATCGGGGTCGGGCGGAAGCCATGGTCGCACCGCGGATCGGCTCGGCTGCATTTCTCCTTCCGATCCAGCGCTGCTCCGTCGCCGTCGCCGTCGCCGTCGTCGTCCTGGGCTTGCTGCACTCCTCCTCCTCTCCCAGAACCCTCTCCTCAGATGGGTCGCTGCCTGCCCCGGCCTGCCTCGATCCGCTGTCTGTGCCGTGCTGTCTCTGGGCCAACCCCCGTTCTGTCCACCCTGGCCTTCGTCTGCTGCATCGCCAACTGCCGGCACCGCTTGATCGGGCCCGTCCGCCTGCCTGCTTGCCTGCCTGCTTGCCTGCCTGCTTGCCTGCCTGCTCTTCTTTAGCCCTCCATCCGCATCGTCGCTCCTACGCTCCTCACTCCCCACGCTCTCGCTTCGGCCCAGCCTTCTCCTCCGGTGCCTGCCGCTCCTGTCTCCGAACATATCCATTTTATGCACTCTTTCATGGCACCCGCTCCAAGCCCGCTCCATCCGCCGCCATCGCCACGGCCCTCCCTGGGTCGATACTCAAGGGAGGGCCCGTTCGTGGACTGGTTCAACGCCGGGTTCAGGCCCGGACCCCGATATGGCACCTCGGCGTTCTACATGAACAGCACTTCGATCTACGCCATGCTCGAAGAATGCAAGAAGCGTCCTCGGAACCCCATTTCGCTTTCGGTGAGCCTATTCGCATTCATGCTCGTTCCTGCACCCCATGCACCGGATAGCCGATCGAGTACCAGGCAGCTCGTCCGACTGCTGGTCTGACTGCTGGCCCCAGGCCGTCAAAATGGCCCTGAAAATGATCCAGTTGCTTCGAGGGGACACTCATGTACTCTTTGCCTCGCCATCTCGAACCCGATTCACCCGGGGCAACATATTCGCAATAGAAAACGCAACCTATCCACCCGCATCCCTCGCTCATAGCCGTCGAGATCGAGGTACTGCACTTGTGTCTGGACTACTGCACCCTGCCCATACTCGGCGAGTGCAGGATCATCCTCGTCCAGTGCTGGATCATCCTCGGCGAGTGCGATGCTGATCCCGGCCTATCATCTGCTGGCCGTCACAAGTCGCCGTTTACTTACACGTCCGAACGACTCCAATGCAGACATCCTTGCGCGAGGTCATGAGGGTCATGAGGACGAGGAACGTCAATGCCCTCGCGGTGTATGTTTTCGAGCCCGTGTACTGGCCCGATACGGACGAGGTAGGCTGGGTGCACTGGGACAAGGCGGGCCATTGCAGATTGAGCATAGTGGGCGAGCACAGGGCAGTGCGCTTTCCGGACGACTGATGGCGAGACTGCCTGGGGCATTCGAGGAATCGCACCGGCGACCATCGGATCGCCAGCGGCCAAGCATCTGGCCAACACTTCCCACCCTCATCGCGTCCCTCTGCTGCTCACTACCCTTGCAGACAATCTTCCGCTCCAGCTACTGTGGAATCGTCACCGTCATCGATGTGCTCCGCTTCATCCTGCGGTACTTTTGGGAAAGGCAGATCGCCCTCGATGCCGTGCACGATATCGATATGGACGAGCTTCTGGGCTCGCAAGGCGACCTGTTTGACCGCCCCGTCGGCGACATCCTTTCTCCACTCCACAAGGACGGATCAAGCAGCGGCATCGGCCGTCTCCAGGATGCTCCGCCCTGCCGAACCGTGCTGGACGGCGACTCGACGCTGCTGGAGTTGGCGAGCCACCTTCGCTCTGGATCCCAGTGGGTCTTTGTGAGCGAGCGCTTGCTGTCGCAGCCCACCCACCGATCCAAGGTCGTTGCTCGCCCCTCCATCATGGCCGAGCCCATGGACTATGCGCCCGGCTGCTGCAAGAGCTCCAACAGCGCTCGACAGAGCGTGAATCCCCGCGCCATGCGAATGGTGTCTCAGGGCGACCTGGTGTGGTTTGTGTCGAGCAAGCGGTGGGTCTTCAAGGACCTACTCGACCTCACAGCCAGTCAAATCATGATGCGGTCTCGGCATGAGCGACGCATGAGCACCCAGCCGCTCAAACGAGTTCCTCTTGCTGAGGGGCATTCGCGTCCGCCGAGCCGCGAGCCGCTGGAGCCCCTCGCCTGGCCCAACCTCATCACAATCGGCTGCTCGACCAACATTCTGGGGGCTCTGCAAGTGCTTGAGCGCCACCAAGTCCAGGCTGTGGCCATTGTCGACGGTGAAGGCAAACTCGTTGGGAACTTCACCGCCTCGAGCGTCCGCTTCCTGGACCAGCTGTCCTTTGGAGACCTGCTCAAACCGGCATGCGTATTCTACCCACCGGCAGTTCATGAAACCATGTTCCGGGAGAAATTCTACACCATCAAGCGCGAGTCGACGATGGCGGAGGCCATCGAGATGATGACCCAGGGCTTTGTCGCCCGAGTTTGGGTCGTGGACGACTCGGACCGACCGATCGGCATTGTCACCATGTCCGATGTCATTGCATCGCTGGCGCCTGAGTAGGGCCGGAATAGCCCGTTTCGACTCGGACGGAAAATACAACGTGGCGCTGCGTTGACAGACAGCCAGCGACAGTGCCGGTCTTCGCGAATACACCACTCTCACGACGGTCGCCCACTCGGTCGGACTGCCTTGCGCTGCGATTAGATACCTTGGGAGCAGGCCGCGACGGCATCACCCATCCACCCAACAGCTAGTAAGGAACAAGTCCGAACGGGGGGGGGAGCTATCGATGAAAGTGTGTTTGTATTTTGAATAATAAAGAATGGGGTGAAAATCGACACATCGACAACGACTCCACTGGGAAGAAGAACCTTGTAAATCGCGAATCTGGCAGGAGGGCCTCACAAATCGATGGAGGCAGCTCCCAGCCTGGCGAATCAGTCCAAGAAAGCGAGAACCGGCCAGACGTTTGATCGCCACTGAGAGGAGACCAACGCCTGTTTGGACCCGTGGCAGCCCACCTGCTGAGCAAATAGCAGTCCTGGGCAGCAGGCGGGAGCCATCACGTCCTCCAGCAACACCGGCCTCGCTTGCGTCTTCTTCCCGGGAAAGGTCACATCACCGAGCAGGCGCAGCCGCCGTTGGGTGCCGAGTACGGATCATCTTTCTTGTCGACAGGGCCCCAGATGGTGGGCAGCAGAAAGTCCTTGGTCTCCTTGACGTATTTGATCAATCTTGATACCGACAGCGAGAGAGGGAGGAGAATCGGCGACGAGGACAGGTCAGCAGCGGTCGCAGCGTCTGGAACAACTCGCTCCCATGCGTCCAGCCATCTCGCCAAAAGACCAACACGATGTCCCCCTAAAACATCTGATGCCAACTGCATTGCCGACGCGAAATATAACACAAACAGCGAAGCACCCATCGCTCGCATTCGCTCACGCTTCAAGGAGCTACATTTGACATTGAGCATCTCGACGCTCTGTGCTCGCCGCTTCGTTGCCCGTGCGACGACATCCGCAATCTCGCGACCGATGCGATCCCCGTCAAGATCGATGCAATTCCCATCAAGATCGGTGCACTCTGCGCGACTTTCTCCTCCCCCCTCGATGATACTGACTGTTGGCTCGCCTCGGACACGGGAATCCGCGGAAGATCCAGCTGCTCCTTCAGCCGCTGGTTGTGCTCGACGAGCTTCTTGAGCTTGAGTTCAGACATGGTTGGCGATGCGGGCCTTGCGGCTCTGGCGTTCGATACGAGTGGTCTGACAACGAGACAGGTGCCACGGTCAGCGACGGGACCGAACAAAGCTCCCCCGCAACAGCAGTGCAAGATCTCTCATGTAGCGACGCGCACATTACCTCCAAAAGCCCCGTGTGTGTTCTCACAGAGCCGCGACGCAGTTCGATGCGATGCACGGCGATGAGATTCAGCACGAGGGTGGAAGTGTTCCGGCTCGAGCGACGGGCTGGCGAAGGGCTGGCGACGCGGGAAAGGTATCGGCGAGAATCAGTGCGCTCTCACTCTCGCTTTCTCCCTCCCCCTCCCCGATCAAGCGCGGGCCAGAAAAGTGACGTCGCCTGGTCGGATAGCGAGCACCTGCTGCTATTGGCAGCGATAGCTGCGTTCTGTTGTTGCGTTCGGATTGGCATTTGGGTCACCAAGCGCACAAGAGAATGCCGCTAGCCTGCCCCGATCACTCGACGCGGAAGGCTGCCTTGATCGCACCGTGGGAAAGGAAGACCTTGCAACGAGCGCTGCGATCTCCGCTGGACATTGGCAGCTCAATGACTTCAGGAGTACATGTGGTGTGAGGGGGATCCTGACCTTGGGCGATTCTGACCTTGGGCGATCCTAAACTTGGGCGATCCTAAACTTGGGCGATATACGAGCAGCATGTAAACCCGGACGACTGCCGAACCAATATCCTGAGCGAGCCCAAACATACAGGAAACCCCAGGCGAGACAGCCTCAGTGTCCATTGGCACATCGATTGTCAGACCAATGTCTGATTCGGTCCTGTAGACACCCATGTGCTATTGTTAGACCGCCACCGTTTGCCTTCCAAGAACAATAGAATGGACAGGATCCACAGCGTTTTGTCCTTTGCACGAACCAGAGCCACAGTCGGTGGATCTGCGGGCATACCGGTTTCTGCCGCCGCGCGAACCACCATCGTCGTCGTCCTCCTTCCCCCCCCCGAATTCCACGTAGAACTAGCGTCTGCCAATCCTTATCTCTGACCAAGGATGTATCGTGCAGTTGGACGACAATAGCCGGTTGGAACTGGGGCATGTCGTCTCGACACACACTTACGAGGGACCGCAGTTCTATATGAATGCATCTTGCTTGCACCCCGGCTGTCGTGGGAGAACATTTGAACCCTTGGCAAATGCTCGCTGCTTGAAATGAAGGCATGTGCATACGAGGCCGAGCTGCCAGACTCGATTCAGGATGACATCAACCATCTGGTGAGCGGTCCATAGAGCAGGGGCCGGCACATGTCTTGGTTACCCGATGGAGCCGGTCGGGTGTGGGAATGCGTTTGTCTCGGCGCTCCTGCCGGGACATCACGGCAGCTTCAAGACACTGTGCCCAAAGAGACAAAAACAACTGAGCACCAAGCTTACGCTATCCGACTGTGTCTCTGTCTATGAACCTGCCCAGATAGGACTCGAGCGGGTCATCAAGATTCCTGAGGAAGTCGCCAAGCTGCTCAAGGTACAGGCACACTTGTTGGTTCCCAGAGACTGAGTCGCCGCCGAGTATGAGGGGTGGCGACACTTTGTCGCAGAGAACTAACCTTACTTTCCACCCCTGCATGGTCCATTTGGGTGCCAAAAGATCCTGCACCTCGGCAGAGGTGTCGCCTTTGATCAAGGTGCAGTCCGTCTGCCAGCGGAGCAGTGACATCTCGAGTACCTGGGCGATTCATGACGGCCCCCAACCTCGGATTAACAGCCCATCCCATCTGCCCATCTGCCCATCTGCCCATCTGCACATCTGCCCATATGCCCATCTGCTCATCGGCCATCTCCAGATCCTCCTCCGCTCGCCTTTCGCCTTCCCGCTCAACGGCGCTTCAAGGAGCATCTTCGGCTTGAGGCAGCCGACTCAGTCCACAGTTACTTGCAAAACACCGCGCGCCGCACCGATGAACTTCTGAACGACCCTCTCGCAGCCCATCCCCGGGCACGCCAGTATCTCGCCGAGACAGCGCCGGCCACAAAGAACCTTGGTGAGCCTGTGTACGAGTCGATGCAGGGACTCACCCGGGCATGCCAATCCCTGCTCGTGGCCGAGAAGCTCAAGGTGGTGCCCTGGTGCCATCTCAAGAACTCGTTTTCGGCGGGCCAGAGCCGGACACCCCGGGAGCTCTCGGAGCTGGTGCTGGCCCGTGAATCAGAGCATGTGCATCTGAGCCGCACACAGCTCCAGCAGGCTCTGACAGAGGGCCTCGTGAGGGGCGATCGCACCCGCTTCTTGAAGAATCCCCGGAAGCAGCTCTTTGGCATGCTGAAAGCCCAGCAGCAGCAGCTTCTGCAAGAGCACATCCAGGGCTTGACAAGAGCTTCACGGCTTCCAACAGAGGGCCTGGACCAGGAGCAGACCAGAGCACACCCCGAGCCGAGCGACCGAGCCGCTTCCGTTCCGGCGTCAGCAAGGCCGAGTAGTGCCACTCGGAAGAGTGTGCCATCTGGACAAAGTGCCTCATGCCGACCAAGTCAAGGAACGAGGGAGAGCACCTTCTCCCGGCCCAGTTTGGCCCGAAGGGGTACTGGTTCGGGAAGCAGCACCGCCAGCAAATCGGCAGTATCCGAGCAAAGCATCGACTCGGCTGCTCAGACTTCCCCGACTCTCATGCTCCTGCCCCCGCCTGATGCCGAGCCCATCATCACCACCGAGCCTCTCGCCGAAGAAGACCCTCCAAAGGAAAGCGTGGCTTCTCTCAGCATCATTCCACTTCCATCTCGACTCTCCCTCCAAAATCCCGATCTTGTCGTCAAATCCGGTGAGACCACCCGAGCACCATCAGCAGTGACCCGGTCCATCTCCAGAAAGCCAACCATCCTGATCCCAACGCACACAGACAGCCCCGAGACAGTCCTCACCACCCCGATAACACCTCGCATTGAAAGTGTATTTGACGGAGCATCGACGGCCGAGGCAACTCCAATATCGGCTCGTCCGTCGTGGCCATGCCGTCCGGCCTCGACTGCCACCACTCGGAGCCCTGATACCCAGACTCCAAGTCAAATGACTTTCGGCGAGGTCAGGGATTCGGTCCGGGAGCTCACCCAGGCAGATGGGACCGACACGGGAAGGGGCACACCACAACTCTCACCGGCAAGAACCCTCACCCCCAGCCCGCCCAACAGCCGCCCGACATCGAGTTCGAGAGGACGAAAGACAGTCTCATACCGCTCCATCGGGCCGGACGAGCAGTCTCATCGACCGTCCTCGGCGCCTGTGCACAATCGCCACAGCTTGATTCCAAGCCGCACCTCGATTGTGCCCGAGCCCCGATCGTCGTTCACCAAGCAAGAGCTGCGTGAGATGGGCATCGAGTCCCTGCCACCGCCCTGCCCAGACATCTCCAGAGCAAAGGAGCTCAAGACTCGCCCAAACACCTGCATCCCGAGCCACCATTCTCGCGCCGTGAAGGAAGTTTCGCCCAGGAAGATCATTCCGGTCAGGAACATGGACTCGCTGGAGGTCTCGTCAGGGCAGTACTACGATCCCATAAGCGTATTCCTGCGGCCTGGTGCAGCACCGTATGATCGAGGGGACCACTTGCGTCCATCACCCGCTCGCCAACGACCTACAACTACGCCCACGCAGCGACAGCCTCGCTTCAAGATCCTGAGCAAGCAGGAGGTGCGGCTCTGGGCGCTCAAGTCCTCGGTGTGGGCTAATCCGACCCACGGCTCGTACTGAGCCTGTGGAATGATCTGCTCGGCATATGATGGACATGGCTCTGGCTTCCCGGTGCCGCACCACGGGCTGAAATGTATTGGTGTACTCTCCCTCGTGAGCATATTCCCATGAACATCTTCCCATGAGCACGTTCCCGCGAGCATATTCCCGTGTGGTCCGGGATGGAGTGCTGGGACTACTACTTGATGCAGATCATGTCCTCCCAGCCTCCGATGGGGTCTTTGGACGGCGGCACAGTGAGAAGATGATCAACGAACCCACTGATATCCGATGGGCGGTTGTACGGAATGTAGTCCGAGTGGAAGCCCATATCGAAGCACTGGTATCCTGCAAAAGAAAGAATCAAGAAAGCCAAGTTCAGTTGCTCGTCCAGATCCGCACAAGAAGCAAGAGCAAGGCCGTCACAACCTCCAGAACAGGGCTATCATGGAGCTGCTCCCGCTTACCCCAGTCGTAGATGTTGTGGAGGAGCTTCTTGGGATCATCTCCGTTCTTCTGGATTCCCGTGGGCCAGAACTCGATTTGCAACGAGTGGACGTTGTTTTGGAGCAGTTGACGAGCCCCGTCGGTGACGGGATACTCGTGGCCCTGAGCGTCAACCTTGAACAAATACACCCGCTCGTTTGGCTGGATGATGTCGTCGATGCGGACGATCGGGAGGGAGCCGGGGGTATGCGAAACTTCGGTGAAGACGCCGTCTTTGGCGGCGCTGACGCCAACGGTTCGGTTCGAGGCACCGGCCTTGAAGAAGTAGATGTGTGGTCGCTTGGATGTATTGACGTCAGGAACAGTGCCTGGGCAGTTCAAGACGCAGAACCGGAACGGGAGTGGCGCCGGTCAGCTTTTGCAGTTTCATGGTGGATTGAATGAGGCGGGCTGTGCTGATATGGCAGCCCAGATCAAGAGACATTTGTGGCCACAGATCGGAAACATGACAATCACCGATCCCGTCCTCTGCCCTTACCGGGAACAACATCGACAACGGTGTAGTCTTTGCCCGGAGCCAGTCCCAGCTTTGCAAAGTTATCGAGGGTGAGGGCCTGGTTTTGGGGACTCAGCTCGAAGGAGAACACCGTGTACCCTTTCTTGTACGCTGGGATGGTGAAGTCAGCTCCGTCATATGTGCCTGGAAAGGCGTATGCAAAGCATCGGCATCGTTAGTCCGCGATCGAGCCAGCCTGCTCTGGGAGAGGGGAGCAAGTACAATGCGGGCTTGTATATATGCGTTCGCGACGGAGCGGGCCACAAGTCCGCAACCCAAGCATTTGCTCCAAGTATCCGCTCCGGTGGCAACTGCACTGGCTTTGGCATTGATGGGTCTTACCGACATCGACGACAAGATCGTAGTCAGGATGCTTGTCGCCCTTGAAAATAGGGCTTGTCTCGAAGGCCTCGGCCGACCTGAAGTTGACCACTCGGAGGGTATCCATGATGATTCTGGGGGACGAAGAGCCGCCGTGAGCTCTGATCAGGTCACCGCCATGCCTTGAGGAATGGAGCGGAGCGCTTTCGTCATGAACCTTTGAGAAGAGCGCAGCGAGTAACAGCACCAAGGCGACGATAACGATCAAGGACACGGGCTTGGGCCACCGTTGCATGTTTCGCAGACTGGATCGAAGACGAGGGCAGAGAAGACCAAAGACGAAACGACAGAGCGAGACCGGCTCAACGGTGGGTTAAATCTCTCGACGGCGGTGGGAAGGTCGGAAGGGGCAGAGCGGAGAGGCGGAGGGCAGAGCGGAGACGCTGAGGCGAGCGCGCGCGGGAGGACGACGGCCACCAGCAGAAGAGAAAAGCCAACGACCACCACGGGGCTTCTTTCCGCCATCATGGCCAGCCAGGGCCGTCGAAAGAAGCAAACAGGTCATGCGGGGCCGGGTGGAGGAGCAAGCATCGGGGCCACGGGCCGAGTGGCCACCCGGGACAGAAGTGCCTCCGGGCGATTGCTCCAGAGGAGAACCAGGGCAGGACAGATCGGCTGTCCCAGAGTATCGAGTTGCCGAGTTTATGTAGAACGGGACACTTCAACATGCAGAGGGTTTGTGTTGCTTGAACGATGTTGACTGATGGACAAACCGAACCGACTCCATCAACAAACCGAATCGACTCCATGGACAAACCGAATCGACTCCATCAACAGACCGAATCGACTCCATCAACAGACCGAATCGACTCCATCAACAAACCGACTCCATCAACCAACCGACTCCATGGACAAACCGAATCGACTCCATGGGCAAATCGATCCCATAGGATGGACACAGCATGCTTTCCATGCTATCACTTTCTCACTCCCCGACCCCCGGGCTCGGCGGCGATCCCTGCCAGCGCTTTGACCCAGCACCATTGCCAGCGTCCCTCGTCTGAACTGCACCGCTCAGCCGAGGACGTTTGCCGCTCAGGGAGACATCTGTCGCCAGGCCGTCCTCCGCTGTGGGAGACACCGCATCCAACTCTTATATCCCCATCCGTTTCCGACTGTCATATGCATCCTTTCTTCCCCCCGCCCCTCGTCCGTCTTCGCCAGGCATCGCCGTGGGCTTCACGATCAAAATACCTGTCGGTGTCCGTGCATCCTTCCATTTCGCCAAGCATCTGTTATCCTCAGTGCCCCAGTGTCCCATGGTCTCTGCAGCTCTCTGTTGGCTCTTTGCCCTGGTTGTGCAGGCCCAAGCGCTGCTCATGGACCGGGGGCTCTCGGCCTTGCCCTGGAATATGCCCTGGTTCTCAGGCTACCTGCAATCCAGTAAGACCCCTGGCGGATCGCTACTCCCTCGAGACGCTATGTTGATCTGCCGCTCCAGCCTTCCCTCATTGTGCCCGCAGTCAAGCCTAGCCGAGTCGAGTGGGATTATGCTTGGCTCTTATCCCCATGTCTCTGTCTTCTCCTCCTGGTCGATCGCCTTCCAGCAACAAGCTTTGCTCTGTCGCCTCTCCAGGTGCAGATGTTCACTGGCTTTGACTCGCCCTCGAAGGCACTCGTCCAAGGCTCTTTCGCTGGTTACATCAATGTGGGTCCTGTGGCAAACCAGTCCTATGTCGCCAACACATTCTTCTGGTATTTTCCGACTCGAGCAAGCCCCAGCAATCCAAGAAACGTGGTGGGTACACTTATGGCCCCAGCACTCGACTCCATTCGACAGAATATCCAGTAAACGACGATCGATGCTTCTCGCAATCGGAGATAAGTCGCTTCGTTCTGATCTGCCTCGGGTGTGCCTCAACAACGTCCCCTATAGATCTTTTACTTTCAAGGCGGGCCCGGATGGTTTGTACCATGACCATGTCCTCTGCTCCACGATCCCAGACAGCTCGATTTGCATACCATTCATTCTCAAACTTGAACCACTGTTGTCGTCGCGAAACCACCGCCGGTGTCGTGCCCGAAATCACAGCTCCAGGTGAGAATAAAGAGAATGCCGCTCTTGAAATGAATGCCGCGAGAAGATGCGCCTCCGGCTCTCCCCTGCCTCGCGCTCATTTTCTTGGCCATGATTAGCTTGGTGTCGCTGTTCCAAGAAGTAGGGCCGCTTCACTACTACCCAACCAACGGGAGCGTCTTTGTCAACCCGCAAAGCTGGGATCTACAAGCAGATATCGTCTTTGGTGCGTAGTTCCCGGGCGTTTCACTCTTTCCCCCCAATACCATCACCAGCGAGATCGAAGCCATTGCTATTGGATCGGAGTGTCGGGATTGTCGGGATTGTCGGGATTGTCGGGATTATCGTTCTTAGTCGTCTCGTCTTGCATCGATCCAGTGGACTCGCCTGTTGGAACAGGCTTCAGCTACACCAACTCGGGCGGGCCAGCAACCGACGAACGGCAAATCGGCGAGATGCTCTACTCCTTTATTCGGCGATTCCTGGTGACTTTCAGTGGCTTGGAAGGCGCCAATGTAAGCGAGTTCTTGCGGATTCTACCGGGGATTGCATCGTCGGTCGTCAAACTCGATCCTGCTTCGCAATCCACCGGATTGTCGCCCCAGCCTCGGGCTGCATCCTTGGGTTTGTGAATTCTTGATCCAACCAACAGAATTTGATCTCTCGAACTTCTCACTCTGCGGCTTTGCCAGGTGATTCTTGCGGGTGAGAGCTATGCAGGCATTACTCTTCCATATCTAGCGCAAACAATCCAACTGCGCAACGACATTGCATCGTATACGAGCAATGGTGTGGTATGTCCGAGCAGGTTGATGTCTTGCTGAGCAGACCGTGCCAATACGAGTGGTGTCTTATACTGGATCAGCCGCGAGATGACTCTCACCCAGACATATGTGTTGCTTCATCAAGATCAATCTCAAAGCCCTCCTGCTGATGTCGCCATGGATCCAGCCCAAGAACCAGGTAAAGTGCATGGCACGCCGTCATGTCCACGGCCGCAGCTGGGTTGATTTGTGATGGATTGCTCCTGACCCGAGTTGCAACGACATCAACAGTACCCGGGCTACTTCCGATACATCATGAGCAACTGGGCAACGCAGCTGAACAACAACCAGACAGCTTTGGTAAGATCGCAGCCCGCCACTCCCAAACGGCAGCCGGCGCTGCTCCAACCTTCTTGCCACAACAACGGCTCCCTGGCGGACAGGTTGGAAGCTCGAATCTCACCCATATCGACTCATCCAGACAGCGCTCCAGGGCATCAACTCAGCGTGCCAGGCTCAAATCTCGGCACTGGGGCCAGTTACCTACATTGCCATCTGCGAGTCGCTTCTGGATTACATGCGACTCTTTATCAGTGACCTGACCAATGGGTGAGCAGCGCAAGTGGATGAGAGGCAAATTTGACACCGATGTCGTGATGCACTGTGACCATGCTTCACGAACATGCAGCGGGTATCATGCACATATGCTGCCGACGTGCTCGCTTGTCGATTGCTCCTCTGGTCGAGCAAGCGTCACCTGTACTCGCGAGCGACTTCTCATCCTGCTCCTGCTTTGCATCTAGAACACAATGCTTCAATGAATACAACGTTCGGTCAGGCACCCAAGATATATGTCCGACGTCGTTCACAAACGGCGATGTTGTCTTGATCGGCTTTCTAAATGTGAGTCACGGCTTGTTTCCAGAGAGCTGGAAGTGCGCGGACCTTGATGGTTTGAATATCCAAGTCAGTCGTGCGTTTGTCAATATTGCGGGAATGCTGAGGCAATGTCACAAAGCCGGGTCTACTGATACGGCGTTTGCGCCTCTGTTAGAGCCTCATCTTCCGCCTGACAACCCACAATTTTATCCTGGGAGCTCCGCGCACCTACATTGCCTGCTCAAACCTCGTCCAACAAGCTCTGGAGCCTGATGGGAGCCCAGCCAGCGACACTGTCCTGACCCAGCTCCTCAATGCGGGTCTGAATGTTTACATCACAAGGTATACGAGCGACTGTGAAGCCTGTTGTACCATGATGTTTTGCCGGACACGTGCAGTCGTCTAAATGTCATTGCAATGTCTTCTCAGTTCGCAGTTTGACATCGTTTCAAGCTCGATCGGCCTAGATGCCATGATTGCATCGCTGACCTGGCAGGGCAAGACGGGATTTACGGTACGCTCATTTTCAACGAAGAAAATCGGTGTATCGATGCCGGCCCATCCAGTCGATTGGACACGACTTTGCATTTGCCCGGCTTTTGGTCTTGGCTCGATGTTTCTCGTTACAGAACTTGACTTTTTTTTTTGATCTATCCAGTCTAGCAACCAAACATGGACCAACTCCGACGGCTCACAGCTCGGATCTGTTACCTCGGACCGAGGGCTGACCCATTTCAGGGTGCTGAATGCGGGCCACAGCATGCCGCAAGACAACCCCGCAGCAGCATCAGCAGTCCTGAGGAAAGTGCTTTCAGACATCAGCATCGCAGCGGCATTGATCTGATCGGCCAACGCAGCGGCTTGGGAAGGGGAAGAAGGACCAGATGAGGCCCAGAGCATTCTCGTCCACTCACAAAGAGGCACTATCAGAACCCAATACACACATACGGAACTGTGGCGCTCCAGTTTCATGAGATGATATTTGTCCTTGCCCATTTAAACGATCGCCGGTGCTGGGACAGAGAGAGGGACGGAAGCATGGCCGTGCCACGTCTTCAAGCCAGGTTAAATATGACTCTCAGGCACGGTGTTTGTGCAATAAAATGAGACCCTCGATTGGAATGGATTCGAAATCAGCCTGAACGGCTCAATAAAACAGGCTGATAGCAGACAGAGATCTCGAGAAATTAACTTTGATGCAAAGTGAAGTTGAATGTGGCCCCTGCGGAAAGCTCCACTACTCGCGTGACTCGGATTCACTCGGCATTGCCCTTGGGTTTGGGGTTCTCCTGTTGTGCGGTGTGGGACACGGTGATGTGTGGCATGGCCCAGCACCGATATCCGATCGTCCGGGCGATATAGCACAGTCCCTCGGTCTCGATGCCGTCATAGCCGCCATACTTGGCGTCCCAGTCTGATCCGATCAGATAGAACGGGGGAAAGTTGACGCCGTTGCGGTGCACGTCTGCGCGGACATAGAGCACTGTCCCGCCCTTGAGAGATGGGGAGTGCATGGATCCCAGAGTGTGGAGTGTGGAGTGTGGAGTGTGGAGTGTGGAGTGTGGAGTGTGGAGTGTGGAGTGTGGAGTGTGGAGAATCATGTCAGCTCAAAGTGTCGAGACCCGCGAGCGATGCCAGTGGGAGACGGTGTTGTCATTTGCTCGAGTATCAGAGATCGGAGGCCGTTGTGGTTGTGGAAGAGCATCCAGTCAAAACACAGCGACGATAAAGTGCTGAGAACAATCCACGATTCGACAATGCAACCACAAGGACACCCACCACAGAGTCGAGCTCTGCAACTCGATCTTCCTTGTTGATCCAGTCGCTGACGAACTCCGATCCATCATGCATGGGAACAAAGTCGGTCTTCCGGCCGTCCTTGATGTCTTTCCACTGCTGCTCGTTGGGTCGGGTGCGCTTTCCCACCCACGCATTCGCTGCATCGACAGATTGTGGAGAAGACAGAGGGCAGCGTTAACAGCGTCGAGTCAGAACCAGGGACACTTCAGTAGCGGGAAGCACCTTGGTGGCCTGAGAGCATTCCCAGACTTGCATGCGGCCTCACCCAACTGACACAAGCAGAAGCACTCACCATCAAAGTTGCTCATGCCATCGGTGCCAAATCGGCAGAAGGGCGTGATGATGTCGAGACCCGACCGCACAAACTGCTTGAGGGCATCGGACTGGATCTCGATAATGTCCGAGTCGATCCACAGGACCCCGTCTTCATCGCGGAGAGTCGACATGAGCAGTCTGTTTCGCAGTTGGGCCAGGAAGCTGCGTCGAGACTTTTGAATGTCCGGTCTGTGTCTGTCTTTGCGGGAGAACGGTTCCTCCCTGATGTACAGGATGAGCGAGGCAGCAGCGAGGTTGTGTCGGCGGACAAACTGCTCAAACTCGGGAATGAAGGCCTCATAGTCCTCGTAATCGGAGATGAGGAATCCCAGGCTGAGCAGATGTCGCGGATAGTCAATGGACTCGATAGTCTGGAGATAGGATGTGAAGGTACGGTTCTTTCCGAACGAGTGGCTGTTGTGGAAGTTTGAGAGGATGAGAATGTTCTTGTCGAGGTCTCCGTCGCGGTAAGGGTTCAGGGAGGAGTTGTTCACGGGGCTCTGGCGCTGCAGATGGATGTAATTGTGGGTGCCAGTGGACCTGGTGGTGATATACGGATCGACCGGAAGAGCCGGAGATGGAAGTGGGTGCGACTCTGTGGAGAGCTTGGAGAATCGGCCATTTTGAGTTGACAGTTGCGGGTCTCTCATGAAGAGGACCAAGACGACCATGGTGGCAATGGCAGCAAGGATTTTGGTCAAAGACCGCTTGGTGATGATTGCAGGAATCATTCTGAAAGCGATGGCAGGTGGAGAGAGTCGAGTAGATGCCGGCCAGGCGCAGGACGCCGAGGTATAGATACCAAGGCATCAAGGCGACGGGCACGGGCAAGATAGAAAACATCGGGACCTCGATCAAGATGTGCGCGAAGCTGGAAGATTCCCACTTCGCCATCATTGTGATGGTCCATAAGCGACTATGATTCGGGCGCGGCTTGAGACCACACTCCCCTGTCTTTTACAGGCAATCCAATAAAAAACGGGACACCCGTGTTTTTGACCATTCATCGAATATTTGTTACCCAATGTTATCGCGCGCTGGCCATGACCATTCGCCACACATCCGACTTTCGCACCGCCGCATTGCGATGCTACGCCCTCATCCATAGCCTGCGTAAGGTCGCCTCCATATTCAGTGTATCCAAGAGCACCATCCATCGATGGCACCGAGGATGCAAGCTGGATGACCCATCCCGGGTCCCAGCTCGCAGATCCACTTTCTTCGAGCAGGCATGTCCAGTCATTCGCACCCTGATTGAACAGGACCCGTTCCAGACTGGTCCTGTGTTGCGATGCAAGCTCGAGTCCATCCTCCAGAGGAAAGTATCACTCTCACTCTGCCACACTGCCATCCACCGAGCAGGTCTCTCACACAAGAGGGCAACACACCTCTACAAGTCCAAGCGACTGGATGAGCGAGTGGCACAGTTCAGGGACCAGGTCCGCTCCATCGACCCACGACGGCTCGTTTTTGTCGACGAGACAGGGATCAGGAGATCCATTTTTCCTCTCTACGGATACTCACCGAAGGGTGCTCCGCTTCGCCAGCGCAATCACATGAAACACAAGTCTGTCTCGGCTGCATTTGCCATCAACCACTCTGGTGTGCTGCATCGCATGTACATCCCCACATCATTCAAGACACACTCGATGGTCGAGTTCTTTTGAGCGAGCGACCTTCCCAGACGACTCTGTGATTGTGATGGACAATGTCAGCATGCACAAGACAATGGCTGTCCTGGACTGCATCGAGCGCCGAGGATGGTCAGTGATCTTCACCCACCTGCCTCGCCCGACTTCAATCCCATCGAGAACTTCTTTGGGATTGTGAAGCGTCAATACAGGAAGGCAGCAGCGCTGAATGCGTCCGAGGGGTTCAGAGTCGGGATGGTGACCCTGTTTGAGTCTGCCGTTCGGAGGGTGCTTCCAGATGTCTTCCCACGGCTGATTGAGCGAGCGATGCGCTTCTGGGGTTGAGTTCCCTCCAATCAAGCCGCCGTTTTCGCGTTCACATCCTGGCTTGAACCTCTCGGCGATTTTTGAACAGGGTCACTTCCCCAACCAGCCCGCGCAGACGGGTTCCTGCTCTGGGTATAAATGCCACACCTTCGTCCTGCTGCTTTCTTCCCTCACCTCGCCTTGATCTGATCATCGCGCTATTGTACGATAAAAAAAAGTCTCTGCTCTGACCAGTACCACTGGCAGCATCCAGCATCCTCTGCCCCATGCCTCCGAAGCGTAAGGGTACCGGTGATGGCCAGCCTCGGCCACCCAGGCCCAAGAAAGCCAAGTCACAGTCGGAGCCTGTCTCTGGTTCGTATTCTGACCCCACCACATGCTTGGTCGTCTGTTGCTCCGTCGCTCACCACCACTGCTTCTGCAGATCCAATGGATGTCGATCCCACCGAGCCTGGTCCATCTACTTCCTCGAGTACCGGCAAGCGATGTCGCCAGTGCGACGGTACCGACCACGAGCGAAGCAACACTAGCAAATGTCCCAAATACCGGCCCCTCAAGAGTTCTGTCGTCCCACTCGTGGATGGAAGGTCATCCGCCCCTCAATACAGCTGCTTCAAGCAGACGATGGATGGCTGTTGTCTCAATCCCGCTCTCCGCGACAAGATCCAGGCCACCGTCGAGGTCATGACCAGATCCAGTTCGAGGCATCCAGGCTGCTCAACCTGCACATCCTCCGTGTGCATCGAGCAGGATCTTCCCGTCCCCGTCATCTCCAAGTCCACCCCTGCTTTCATCCGTCAATGCTTCAGGATTGTCGAGGCCGGTGCCCTCTCCCCGACCGGGACAATGAGAAATACAACGAGCATCTGGTCGCTTCCTTTCGCGACTACCAGACCACTCGGCACGCAGACCTGCCTCCGGCCCCTCGTCTGCCTGATGGCGCTCACAGTCAGCTTCTCACACTGGCTGTCAATGCCTATGCACCAACTGCACCACCCACCTCGACCTGGCCTACTGGCGACTCCTTCGCCGCTTCTGTGCTGCCGTCTTCCCAGCCAACAAGCATAAGCACGAAGCCATCGAGGCCTGTCTCGAGCTCTTCGAGAAACCAGGGCAGACTCCACCCAAGGCCGATATCGAGTTCCTCTATCCAGACTTTGGCCATCCTGGACGAGTTTCGGTACAGCACGACCAGGACCGCTTCCGGGCCCTCCATCGCCTCTCACACCATGTGAGAATCCTCGCCCGAGACAAGATGGTCGACAATGTCCACAAGTGGATCGACTGTGACATGCCCGCCTCCGAGTCACCGAGCTGCAGCGCCAGGCCAAGCTGGACGAGCTCACCCAAGGCATTCCCTCCGACGACAAGAGGTTCACCACGGCCAAGTCTGAGCTCGGCACCACCAAGTCCAAGATCAACAAGCTGGCATCCAGGATCAACTGGGCACTCAAGCAGCTCGCTCTGGACACTCCTCCGGCCGTGTGCACGATAGTTCCTCTGTGCACTGCCACGGCCAAGTATGTCAAGATCGACACCGTCACTCTCTGGGAACTCCTTGGTCCAAAAGCGCCTTGACCTCACCTGGGACATGCTCAAGGAAGAAGGTGATGACGGTGTCAACAACCAGGATCGTCTCTGGCGCAGTTGCTTCAAGCTGCGTAGTTCCCTCTTCCAAGAGCGGGACGTGAACAAGAAGCTGTTCAACTACGAGATCAGCACCGATGGCATTGGATGCACCATCGGTCTCGTCAAGTTTGTGCCTCGAACCGATCGCACCGAGACCATCGAGCCTCCTCCGACTGCCGACAGCGCATCCAGGCCCACATCGGCGACCCAGACCCCGATCGCACCACTTGGATTGGCATCGATCCTGGAGTCGGCTCCATCTTCACGGCGGTCATCCAAGCACCGGGCCACCAAGACGAGGTGGTCTCATTCTCCAATGGCCACTACCAGCACATGTGTGGCCATACGTCCAACACCAAGTGGCACAATATCATGAAGTATCGACTCAGCATCGAGACCTGGATGTCGACCACCCCTCGCCCAAGGTGTCGTCCTCGGAGGCCTTCAAGGTCCATCTCACCCATGTCCTGCGACCGGAGCTGCGGTGCAGCTCGACTTCCACCTTGGCAAGAAGGCCCGTCACCATCGCTTCACGGGCCACAAGAGGCGCCAAGTGGCCGTCGACAGGATGTGCAAGGCCGTCCTGAAGCACGCCCCGATACGGACCGATGTGGTGATCGCCTTTGGCAATGCGTCATGGCGACAAGGCAAGGGCTATGCATCCAGCCCTCGGAGGCAGCGGTTTGCTCGGTACTTTGAGCAATTCGAGCACCACCGCGCCGTCCCAATCCCTCATGGAAGCGTCAAGGTGGCCTCGACGAACGAGTTCAACACCTCGCAAGTGTGCTCCAAGTGCCTGGAGCCAGTTCGGTTGGAAGGACTCGATGCGCCCAGTGTTGCGAATTCCCACTTTGTCAGGAGCTGCAAGAATCCCAGCTGCCGGACAGTGTGGAATCGCGACGTCAATGCGGCGCGCAACATGATCACAGTATGCAGGTCGATTGTGGAGACGGAGAGCGACCGGGGTCTTCACTCGGAGGCTGCCAAAGTGATCTGTTTTATTTCTTGTGGCTTTGCTTGACGCAAGCACAGCACATACTACATGTTCATGGAAACGGCTATGTTGTC